>NC_083736.1:51435553-51548631 GCF_028564815.1 Eubalaena glacialis | reverse complement strand
TCGCCCCTACCTGCCAGGAAGATGGTGACTTTTGTTGTCGCTGGATGTTTTCCGTGTGTTTGTTTTTTGTCACCAATTTCAACGGTGGGCCTACTTCCTGGGACAGCCTGGCCTACAAGATTGTCCCAAACAGCCAGTCCACTCCTCAATTCTAAGAGTCCTTAAGATACTTCAGCGTGTGGGAAATCCCTGGGACGTGGATGTGCTTTCCTTTGGAGCTCCCTCCTGCTCGGTCTACACAGCTAGGAAGAATTTATACGAGCCAAGAAAGGAAACGTTGAGGAAACCGTAAAGAGCCTCACGATCACCTTCCACATTGGTCTCGCGCCAGGCTCTGGGCGGCATGGGCATGACATCCTTAAACACTCACGCCACGGCGACCGCCTGCTTTCCTTTGCATCTGCGGACACAAAATGTCACCAGCCTCGGCAGTAAACAAAGGCTGTCGCCCTGCCATCAGCCCTCAGACACTGCAGCTGCCCCCAAGGGTGGCCCCCGAGGGCCATTCAGGATGGAGAAAAGCAGGATACTAGCCCTGGAAAGTTCAGATGCACATCTAGGAATGATTTCAATGGACCAAGACTCTTGTATCTTCCCAGACTTAGAAAAGCGCTCAAATCTCTGACTTCAGATGTCTGGGAGAGGTTCTGGTGGTGGTGGTGGTGGTGGTGGTGGTGGTGGTGGTGGTGGTGGGGCTGGTGGTGATGGTGCTCTGTTTATTTCATTGTTTTCTTTTTTGTCTTTGTGATTAGCAGCAATCTTTTGCTATTCCCCGACATGTTTCTATTTTTTCCTCTCTTATTCAACGAAAACTCCTAAATAGCCTGGCTCCTTCCTCCCTTACTTCTTCAGAACCTTTCCACAGCACTTTGTGAGTGGCTGTCGTCGTGTCTGTAGTCCTCAGTAAGGTCCCCGAATAAAAGGTTCCTCTCAGCTTTTACGTTGTACCTTTTTCTTCTCTCCACACATCCCAGTCGGCTCTGGATAAAGGCCCTGATCCATCGTTTTGAGGGTCTGCCTGGAAACGCATCATTCCATTAAGGTGTTGAGTGGTTCTTCAGAAGTGGTTGCTGAGATGTGTGCATGTGCGCGTGTGCGTGTCTGTGCGGGAGTGTGTGAATGTGTGTGAGTTTGTGTGTGTGTGTGTGTGTGTGTGTGTGTGTGTGTGTGTACACCGGGGATCCATAATTTCCCCTGAAAGATCTCACGGGTCTTCCAGGGAGAACACTAGGCTAGTGTCAGGGGTTAGGTTGAGAAGCAGAGAGATCTCCATGCCAAACCAACCCCAAAAGCCTCCTTCTTCACATGACCCTCCAATCCCCAATCCCCACTTCCACTCCCTCCCCCTCCTCCCTGAACTCCCCCTCTCCCCAAGGATAAAAATTCACGGGGGCATCTGGAAAAAATTGAGCATGACATGTGGACGGGCTTTTGGTGCAGAACTGAAGCCTGACAGCCTGGCTAGTGAGGCCTGCGGGAAGAAAGACCCCGGTGGTAGCGAACTTGTGGACAAATGTAGGCGAGGCCAAGTGGCCTTCCCCAAGTAGACCCACCGGTGCGACCCATGCCATCCCCAAATGTACCACCCCTGCGCACACAGGGTGCTCGGGAGTTCCACGCAGGGAGGCAGCGCGGTGGTCTCTTCCGGACCTTCGTGATTCAAATAAAGAAGGGTTCACAACCTTCGGAACCTCCCCAGGATCTGCCTGCCACTGACCCAACGGATCTTTGTCCTAGTGAAGCACTCAACTTGAGCAGAACAGAGGTTGCTCCCTAGGAAGAGATGCGGTGCAGACAAGCCACAGGCCAGGAGGATTCAGAAGATACAAAGAAGAAACTGCAAGCTCACTGGTGGAATCTCTGCAGGGTCGTCGGCAGCGGCGTTCACTGTGAACCAGGGCATCAAGGGAATCAAGAACTGCCTAGCTACACTTCGGGTTTGGTGGAAAGTGGCCAAGTTGGTGAAGAGCCCAGCTGAAGGTGAGATGGGTGGTCTGTGAGCTGGACTATGGATGGGGATGAGGATAATGGGATATTGGTACCTCAGTGGCTGCTGCTGCTGCTGCTGCTGCTGTTGATGATGATGATAATGATGATGGTGATGGGGAGAAGGAGGAGGAGGCGGAGGAGGAGGAGGAAGAGGAGGAGGAGGAGGAGGAGGAGGAGGAGGAGGAGGAGGAGGAGGAGGAGGAAGGTGATCTGATTGTTTCCCAGCCACCACTGCACAGCATCCACTGTGTGGAAGCTACAGGTAGGCGTGGAAGGCTCGGTGGGGGCAGGGAAAGGGATGACTGCCATTTCTGGAGCCACAGTGCCATCCAGCGGATTGCGTTATGTGAAATGCCCAGGCGGCCGAGCTGTGTCTTCTTCCCTGCGCAGGGAAGAGCGAGCCTGTGCTGGGCCGGACGGGTTCTGCGCAAGGCGCAGGAGGTCTACTCCACGGGGTTTCAGAGGCCTCAGAGGGCGCCGTGCCTGCCAGGGCGACACTGTGGGGAAAAGCAGGAGCTCTGGGAGCCCCGGACACAGCAGGCAACTCCCAGACTGTCCAGCCCAGGCAGCAGAGCTTCCCCCGTCAGCCATTTTGGGGTGGGCCCAGAGGAATTCTGCAACTTCTCCTTCGGTGTCCCTGCTGGGGAGTGCCGGAGTGCCCTGCCTGCGGCCGCACTGGGGTCACGTGGCCCCCTTCCTCACCGGGAGCTGAGGGGCTTAGAGGTTCTGGGGCCGGGGCCATTTGCACCGGACACTCCCAGGGGCGGCCATCTCGTGCTGCCCCTGGGGTTTCTGAGGGCCTTGTCCAGCTGCAGAAGCAGGGTCCGGTCTCCCGCGGAGAGCACACATGAAGGCACGGCCCGGAGCCCATTGCCCATGTGCGCCCTCAGGACAACACACCCACCGCAGTCCCACCCCGTGCCGTCCCCACTGAGCCCGTTGCTTCCAGCCCTGTGGCTGTCTCCATCCCTGGAGACCTGGTAACTGGCTTTGACCGAAACCATCTCCGCTTGGTGGCAGTATGGCTCCATCAATGCCAACTAAGCTCCTAACCCCGCCCCCACCACCCCATCAGGCCTTCGACTTCCTCCCTTGTTAGGTAAAATCAAAAGCAAAACCAAACCAACACAGACAGTCCCATGAAGGAGGAGAGAAAAGGAAAGAAAGCAGCAGCCACGGGCACCCACGTGGACCACCAAATGCACAGGACAAAAGGACCAGTGGCCACGAGGCTGGACACCCTGCAGTCCTTTCCACTTCCTTTCCTCCAACCCCTTTTTCTGGACTCCTGCTCTTGGGAGAAGTAAAAGGCAAAGGGTACACCAAGCGACCAGGCTGGGTGACATTGCCTGAGGGTCTAGATCACAGGACTTCTCCTGGACTAGGCGGCGGCCACCATGCTGGTGGCGAAAACCACGCTGGCTTGCAAGTCACATTGTTGCAGGACTCCCGTTTCCCTTTCAAGGCCCGGAGCTTCAGCTTGAGGCCACCACCTCGGGCTGGCCCAACAGTGCAGCCAGAAGTGGCTGGCCCAACCTGGAGGCGCCCCCAACATGGGGTGCCAAGGACTGACTCTGGGCAGGCTGGCCTTGCCCTCACACAGGAACCTGGCAAGGCCAACAGACATCGCCAGTCACAGAGCCCCACACAGGGCCGTGATTCTCTGGAGGATGGGCACAGACTCTGCTCGCACTTGAAGACCCCATTTATCTGGCTGAACAAGGGAGGCTTCAGGTTTACACTGGCAGCTTGGGCCCACCTGCTGACAGACGACTATCTCGTGGAACACAGAATGGCTGCGTGTCCCTTTTTGAGAGCCTCTCTGGGAATGCGTGTTTCAGCCATTCTCAGAGTACTTGCTGCGGGCAGGGGATGGGGGTGGGGTGGGGGGAGACTGGTGCGAGGGTATATAGGAAAGCACAGGTGACGGCGTGTGTCAGGATGTTTGTGGTTGTGTGAGGATGTGCTGTGTGTGGCGGGGTAGGAGATAGGGTGTGTGTGTGTGTGTGTGTGTGTGTGTGTGTGTGTGTGTGTCACTGTGTGTGTGTGTACACAAGCACGTGCTCTCACACCTGTCTAAGGTCCTTGCCTGACCGTGGGCAAGTGTTGCCGAGGGTATCCGGGTGTGGGTGCTTGAGTGCCTGGTCTCGTGAGCAGCGGCCAGCACCAACCTGCCTGGGCTTGTGGACAGGGAGGCGACCGCTGGTAAGTATACAGTGAAATCTATTCTGTTCCGATCACGCCATTGGATTGGGAACCAACGGCAAGCAGGGAGCAACTTGAGGAGGCTCCTACTGGCTCAAGATTGGACTTGAAGGGCTTCCATAAGGAGAACAACTGCACGGAATGGAAAGTCAAGAGATAATATTGCAAGCCTTGAGTTCATCCTGCTGTTTCATTGCGAAGTAACTCCTGGATCGTCTTTGGTTTTGTTGATGTTTAGTTCTGTGGGTTTTCCCGGAGGATGACAATGACCTCCAGCACTGGAGAAGGGAAAAGATGTCGAGAAGGAAGGGGAAGAGTCCAAACTGAACCACACGACTGCCTTCTCCTACACCTGTGCCTCCCCCTTAACCAAAGAGCAGACGTGCGAGGAGGACGCTGAGGAAACTAGGACAGCTCAGAATAGACAGTGAAAGGAATAGAGGGAAGCAGTAAGTGACCACCACCACCACCACCGTCACCATCACCACCACCTCCACCACCATCGCCACGACAACCTCCAGCGTTGCCGTGGATCCGGTGCAGGGGCGATTCACTGTGTATCTTTCGCCACATGCACAGGGAGTGACAGGGAGACACAAGCTGCCGGGAAAACAAAGGACAGGCCACCAGGCAGGCCCCTGACCTGGGCAGGGTGGCTGGGGTTGGGGGCGGGTCCCTCCTGAGCGCCATCAAGGGCTCCGACTCAGCAGTAGGCCTGCCCGGCATAAAGAAGGCAAAAGGAGAGGTAGAGCCACCTTCTGACATCCTGAATATGTCATAGGTACACTGCAAAGGGCCAAAGAGCCCCGGGATGTACTCAGGGCACGGAAAAGTTAGGTAGAACCCTGGGAACTCTACTTTAATAGGGGGAGGTAAGGGACACGAGAGGGGTGAGGTAATCCCCGATGGCAATTAAGGGATGGCTGTGAGGGAATGCCCCTTACTCTCCCAGTCCACGGAGGCATTTTCCCTTCCACAGGAAAAGTACATGTATTGGCCGGGTTGCGCTTCCCAGGCACGCACCCAGCCCTGCCTTTTGTCCAGAGGGAAGAACTGAAAGTAAGGCAGTGAGTGGAAGGCAGGACCCGAAAGTGGAGGGCAAACAGAAATCAAAAGAAAGAACCATAATGGAGGTGAAGCATGAAGACCATCTCCAGGGCACTGTGCCCCAAGTGGGCAGATGGAACCAGCCGAGGCCTCCTGGGGCTTCCTGAGGGGAGAGCCATCAGCCAAGGCTAAGTCTCAGCCACTCAGGCAAGGGGCTGAACCGTGTCCAGAGAGAGGCCTGATTGCCGATGCTGTAGTGCCCAACTGGGAAGTGGAAATACCAACAGAAAAGGGCAAGGAGGAAGAGCAGGGAACAAGGAAGGTAGGGCAGTCGTCGGGTCCACGGAGACGGGCAGAGTGGGTACAAGTGCGAGGGCGTGCGCAGGCGTGCTGTCCTGAATGTAACCATGTGCGAGGGGGTGGGGGTGTGCGTGGGCGGGCCCGAGTGATTGCAGTAACATTAAGCACTGGCGCACACAGGCAAAGGTGTGAAGCGATGCTGAGAGTAGGGATTCCACCACTTGCTGCTCCCAATCCCCGCCCTCCTTGCTCCCTGCAGTTTCCCCAAATCAGTGTCCGATGTGCCCTGATGTTCCATGCCTGGGAAACATCCCCCTTCGCCCCTACCTGCCAGGAAGATGGTGACTTTTGTTGTCGCTGGATGTTTTCCGTGTGTTTGTTTTTTGTCACCAATTTCAACGGTGGGCCTACTTCCTGGGACAGCCTGGCCTACAAGATTGTCCCAAACAGCCAGTCCACTCCTCAATTCTAAGAGTCCTTAAGATACTTCAGCGTGTGGGAAATCCCTGGGACGTGGATGTGCTTTCCTTTGGAGCTCCCTCCTGCTCGGTCTACACAGCTAGGAAGAATTTATACGAGCCAAGAAAGGAAACGTTGAGGAAACCGTAAAGAGCCTCACGATCACCTTCCACATTGGTCTCGCGCCAGGCTCTGGGCGGCATGGGCATGACATCCTTAAACACTCACGCCACGGCGACCGCCTGCTTTCCTTTGCATCTGCGGACACAAAATGTCACCAGCCTCGGCAGTAAACAAAGGCTGTCGCCCTGCCATCAGCCCTCAGACACTGCAGCTGCCCCCAAGGGTGGCCCCCGAGGGCCATTCAGGATGGAGAAAAGCAGGATACTAGCCCTGGAAAGTTCAGATGCACATCTAGGAATGATTTCAATGGACCAAGACTCTTGTATCTTCCCAGACTTAGAAAAGCGCTCAAATCTCTGACTTCAGATGTCTGGGAGAGGTTCTGGTGGTGGTGGTGGTGGTGGTGGTGGTGGTGGTGGTGGTGGTGGGGCTGGTGGTGATGGTGCTCTGTTTATTTCATTGTTTTCTTTTTTGTCTTTGTGATTAGCAGCAATCTTTTGCTATTCCCCGACATGTTTCTATTTTTTCCTCTCTTATTCAACGAAAACTCCTAAATAGCCTGGCTCCTTCCTCCCTTACTTCTTCAGAACCTTTCCACAGCACTTTGTGAGTGGCTGTCGTCGTGTCTGTAGTCCTCAGTAAGGTCCCCGAATAAAAGGTTCCTCTCAGCTTTTACGTTGTACCTTTTTCTTCTCTCCACACATCCCAGTCGGCTCTGGATAAAGGCCCTGATCCATCGTTTTGAGGGTCTGCCTGGAAACGCATCATTCCATTAAGGTGTTGAGTGGTTCTTCAGAAGTGGTTGCTGAGATGTGTGCATGTGCGCGTGTGCGTGTCTGTGCGGGAGTGTGTGAATGTGTGTGAGTTTGTGTGTGTGTGTGTGTGTGTGTGTGTGTGTGTGTGTGTACACCGGGGATCCATAATTTCCCCTGAAAGATCTCACGGGTCTTCCAGGGAGAACACTAGGCTAGTGTCAGGGGTTAGGTTGAGAAGCAGAGAGATCTCCATGCCAAACCAACCCCAAAAGCCTCCTTCTTCCACATGACCCTCCAATCCCCAATCCCCACTTCCACTCCCTCCCCCTCCTCCCTGAACTCCCCCTCTCCCCAAGGATAAAAATTCACGGGGGCATCTGGAAAAAATTGAGCATGACATGTGGACGGGCTTTTGGTGCAGAACTGAAGCCTGACAGCCTGGCTAGTGAGGCCTGCGGGAAGAAAGACCCCGGTGGTAGCGAACTTGTGGACAAATGTAGGCGAGGCCAAGTGGCCTTCCCCAAGTAGACCCACCGGTGCGACCCATGCCATCCCCAAATGTACCACCCCTGCGCACACAGGGTGCTCGGGAGTTCCACGCAGGGAGGCAGCGCGGTGGTCTCTTCCGGACCTTCGTGATTCAAATAAAGAAGGGTTCACAACCTTCGGAACCTCCCCAGGATCTGCCTGCCACTGACCCAACGGATCTTTGTCCTAGTGAAGCACTCAACTTGAGCAGAACAGAGGTTGCTCCCTAGGAAGAGATGCGGTGCAGACAAGCCACAGGCCAGGAGGATTCAGAAGATACAAAGAAGAAACTGCAAGCTCACTGGTGGAATCTCTGCAGGGTCGTCGGCAGCGGCGTTCACTGTGAACCAGGGCATCAAGGGAATCAAGAACTGCCTAGCTACACTTCGGGTTTGGTGGAAAGTGGCCAAGTTGGTGAAGAGCCCAGCTGAAGGTGAGATGGGTGGTCTGTGAGCTGGACTATGGATGGGGATGAGGATAATGGGATATTGGTACCTCAGTGGCTGCTGCTGCTGCTGCTGCTGCTGTTGATGATGATGATAATGATGATGGTGATGGGGAGAAGGAGGAGGAGGCGGAGGAGGAGGAGGAAGAGGAGGAGGAGGAGGAGGAGGAGGAGGAGGAGGAGGAGGAGGAGGAGGAGGAAGGTGATCTGATTGTTTCCCAGCCACCACTGCACAGCATCCACTGTGTGGAAGCTACAGGTAGGCGTGGAAGGCTCGGTGGGGGCAGGGAAAGGGATGACTGCCATTTCTGGAGCCACAGTGCCATCCAGCGGATTGCGTTATGTGAAATGCCCAGGCGGCCGAGCTGTGTCTTCTTCCCTGCGCAGGGAAGAGCGAGCCTGTGCTGGGCCGGACGGGTTCTGCGCAAGGCGCAGGAGGTCTACTCCACGGGGTTTCAGAGGCCTCAGAGGGCGCCGTGCCTGCCAGGGCGACACTGTGGGGAAAAGCAGGAGCTCTGGGAGCCCCGGACACAGCAGGCAACTCCCAGACTGTCCAGCCCAGGCAGCAGAGCTTCCCCCGTCAGCCATTTTGGGGGTGGGCCCAGAGGAATTCTGCAACTTCTCCTTCGGTGTCCCTGCTGGGGAGTGCCGGAGTGCCCTGCCTGCGGCCGCACTGGGGTCACGTGGCCCCCTTCCTCACCGGGAGCTGAGGGGCTTAGAGGTTCTGGGGCCGGGGCCATTTGCACCGGACACTCCCAGGGGCGGCCATCTCGTGCTGCCCCTGGGGTTTCTGAGGGCCTTGTCCAGCTGCAGAAGCAGGGTCCGGTCTCCCGCGGAGAGCACACATGAAGGCACGGCCCGGAGCCCATTGCCCATGTGCGCCCTCAGGACAACACACCCACCGCAGTCCCACCCCGTGCCGTCCCCACTGAGCCCGTTGCTTCCAGCCCTGTGGCTGTCTCCATCCCTGGAGACCTGGTAACTGGCTTTGACCGAAACCATCTCCGCTTGGTGGCAGTATGGCTCCATCAATGCCAACTAAGCTCCTAACCCCGCCCCCACCACCCCATCAGGCCTTCGACTTCCTCCCCTTGTTAGGTAAAATCAAAAGCAAAACCAAACCAACACAGACAGTCCCATGAAGGAGGAGAGAAAAGGAAAGAAAGCAGCCAGCCACGGGCACCCACGTGGACCACCAAATGCACAGGACAAAAGGACCAGTGGCCACGAGGCTGGACACCCTGCAGTCCTTTCCACTTCCTTTCCTCCAACCCCTTTTTCTGGACTCCTGCTCTTGGGAGAAGTAAAAGGCAAAGGGTACACCAAGCGACCAGGCTGGGTGACATTGCCTGAGGGTCTAGATCACAGGACTTCTCCTGGACTAGGCGGCGGCCACCATGCTGGTGGCGAAAACCACGCTGGCTTGCAAGTCACATTGTTGCAGGACTCCCGTTTCCCTTTCAAGGCCCGGAGCTTCAGCTTGAGGCCACCACCTCGGGCTGGCCCAACAGTGCAGCCAGAAGTGGCTGGCCCAACCTGGAGGCGCCCCCAACATGGGGTGCCAAGGACTGACTCTGGGCAGGCTGGCCTTGCCCTCACACAGGAACCTGGCAAGGCCAACAGACATCGCCAGTCACAGAGCCCCACACAGGGCCGTGATTCTCTGGAGGATGGGCACAGACTCTGCTCGCACTTGAAGACCCCATTTATCTGGCTGAACAAGGGAGGCTTCAGGTTTACACTGGCAGCTTGGGCCCACCTGCTGACAGACGACTATCTCGTGGAACACAGAATGGCTGCGTGTCCCTTTTTGAGAGCCTCTCTGGGAATGCGTGTTTCAGCCATTCTCAGAGTACTTGCTGCGGGCAGGGGATGGGGGTGGGGTGGGGGGAGACTGGTGCGAGGGTATATAGGAAAGCACAGGTGACGGCGTGTGTCAGGATGTTTGTGGTTGTGTGAGGATGTGCTGTGTGTGGCGGGGTAGGAGATAGGGTGTGTGTGTGTGTGTGTGTGTGTGTGTGTGTGTGTGTGTGTCACTGTGTGTGTGTGTACACAAGCACGTGCTCTCACACCTGTCTAAGGTCCTTGCCTGACCGTGGGCAAGTGTTGCCGAGGGTATCCGGGTGTGGGTGCTTGAGTGCCTGGTCTCGTGAGCAGCGGCCAGCACCAACCTGCCTGGGCTTGTGGACAGGGAGGCGACCGCTGGTAAGTATACAGTGAAATCTATTCTGTTCCGATCACGCCATTGGATTGGGAACCAACGGCAAGCAGGGAGCAACTTGAGGAGGCTCCTACTGGCTCAAGATTGGACTTGAAGGGCTTCCATAAGGAGAACAACTGCACGGAATGGAAAGTCAAGAGATAATATTGCAAGCCTTGAGTTCATCCTGCTGTTTCATTGCGAAGTAACTCCTGGATCGTCTTTGGTTTTGTTGATGTTTAGTTCTGTGGGTTTTCCCGGAGGATGACAATGACCTCCAGCACTGGAGAAGGGAAAAGATGTCGAGAAGGAAGGGGAAGAGTCCAAACTGAACCACACGACTGCCTTCTCCTACACCTGTGCCTCCCCCTTAACCAAAGAGCAGACGTGCGAGGAGGACGCTGAGGAAACTAGGACAGCTCAGAATAGACAGTGAAAGGAATAGAGGGAAGCAGTAAGTGACCACCACCACCACCACCGTCACCATCACCACCACCTCCACCACCATCGCCACGACAACCTCCAGCGTTGCCGTGGATCCGGTGCAGGGGCGATTCACTGTGTATCTTTCGCCACATGCACAGGGAGTGACAGGGAGACACAAGCTGCCGGGAAAACAAAGGACAGGCCACCAGGCAGGCCCCTGACCTGGGCAGGGTGGCTGGGGTTGGGGGCGGGTCCCTCCTGAGCGCCATCAAGGGCTCCGACTCAGCAGTAGGCCTGCCCGGCATAAAGAAGGCAAAAGGAGAGGTAGAGCCACCTTCTGACATCCTGAATATGTCATAGGTACACTGCAAAGGGCCAAAGAGCCCCGGGATGTACTCAGGGCACGGAAAAGTTAGGTAGAACCCTGGGAACTCTACTTTAATAGGGGGAGGTAAGGGACACGAGAGGGGTGAGGTAATCCCCGATGGCAATTAAGGGATGGCTGTGAGGGAATGCCCCTTACTCTCCCAGTCCACGGAGGCATTTTCCCTTCCACAGGAAAAGTACATGTATTGGCCGGGTTGCGCTTCCCAGGCACGCACCCAGCCCTGCCTTTTGTCCAGAGGGAAGAACTGAAAGTAAGGCAGTGAGTGGAAGGCAGGACCCGAAAGTGGAGGGCAAACAGAAATCAAAAGAAAGAACCATAATGGAGGTGAAGCATGAAGACCATCTCCAGGGCACTGTGCCCCAAGTGGGCAGATGGAACCAGCCGAGGCCTCCTGGGGCTTCCTGAGGGGAGAGCCATCAGCCAAGGCTAAGTCTCAGCCACTCAGGCAAGGGGCTGAACCGTGTCCAGAGAGAGGCCTGATTGCCGATGCTGTAGTGCCCAACTGGGAAGTGGAAATACCAACAGAAAAGGGCAAGGAGGAAGAGCAGGGAACAAGGAAGGTAGGGCAGTCGTCGGGTCCACGGAGACGGGCAGAGTGGGTACAAGTGCGAGGGCGTGCGCAGGCGTGCTGTCCTGAATGTAACCATGTGCGAGGGGGTGGGGGTGTGCGTGGGCGGGCCCGAGTGATTGCAGTAACATTAAGCACTGGCGCACACAGGCAAAGGTGTGAAGCGATGCTGAGAGTAGGGATTCCACCACTTGCTGCTCCCAATCCCCGCCCTCCTTGCTCCCTGCAGTTTCCCCAAATCAGTGTCCGATGTGCCCTGATGTTCCATGCCTGGGAAACATCCCCCTTCGCCCCTACCTGCCAGGAAGATGGTGACTTTTGTTGTCGCTGGATGTTTTCCGTGTGTTTGTTTTTTGTCACCAATTTCAACGGTGGGCCTACTTCCTGGGACAGCCTGGCCTACAAGATTGTCCCAAACAGCCAGTCCACTCCTCAATTCTAAGAGTCCTTAAGATACTTCAGCGTGTGGGAAATCCCTGGGACGTGGATGTGCTTTCCTTTGGAGCTCCCTCCTGCTCGGTCTACACAGCTAGGAAGAATTTATACGAGCCAAGAAAGGAAACGTTGAGGAAACCGTAAAGAGCCTCACGATCACCTTCCACATTGGTCTCGCGCCAGGCTCTGGGCGGCATGGGCATGACATCCTTAAACACTCACGCCACGGCGACCGCCTGCTTTCCTTTGCATCTGCGGACACAAAATGTCACCAGCCTCGGCAGTAAACAAAGGCTGTCGCCCTGCCATCAGCCCTCAGACACTGCAGCTGCCCCCAAGGGTGGCCCCCGAGGGCCATTCAGGATGGAGAAAAGCAGGATACTAGCCCTGGAAAGTTCAGATGCACATCTAGGAATGATTTCAATGGACCAAGACTCTTGTATCTTCCCAGACTTAGAAAAGCGCTCAAATCTCTGACTTCAGATGTCTGGGAGAGGTTCTGGTGGTGGTGGTGGTGGTGGTGGTGGTGGTGGTGGTGGTGGTGGGGCTGGTGGTGATGGTGCTCTGTTTATTTCATTGTTTTCTTTTTTGTCTTTGTGATTAGCAGCAATCTTTTGCTATTCCCCGACATGTTTCTATTTTTTCCTCTCTTATTCAACGAAAACTCCTAAATAGCCTGGCTCCTTCCTCCCTTACTTCTTCAGAACCTTTCCACAGCACTTTGTGAGTGGCTGTCGTCGTGTCTGTAGTCCTCAGTAAGGTCCCCGAATAAAAGGTTCCTCTCAGCTTTTACGTTGTACCTTTTTCTTCTCTCCACACATCCCAGTCGGCTCTGGATAAAGGCCCTGATCCATCGTTTTGAGGGTCTGCCTGGAAACGCATCATTCCATTAAGGTGTTGAGTGGTTCTTCAGAAGTGGTTGCTGAGATGTGTGCATGTGCGCGTGTGCGTGTCTGTGCGGGAGTGTGTGAATGTGTGTGAGTTTGTGTGTGTGTGTGTGTGTGTGTGTGTGTGTGTGTGTGTACACCGGGGATCCATAATTTCCCCTGAAAGATCTCACGGGTCTTCCAGGGAGAACACTAGGCTAGTGTCAGGGGTTAGGTTGAGAAGCAGAGAGATCTCCATGCCAAACCAACCCCAAAAGCCTCCTTCTTCCACATGACCCTCCAATCCCCAATCCCCACTTCCACTCCCTCCCCCTCCTCCCTGAACTCCCCCTCTCCCCAAGGATAAAAATTCACGGGGGCATCTGGAAAAAATTGAGCATGACATGTGGACGGGCTTTTGGTGCAGAACTGAAGCCTGACAGCCTGGCTAGTGAGGCCTGCGGGAAGAAAGACCCCGGTGGTAGCGAACTTGTGGACAAATGTAGGCGAGGCCAAGTGGCCTTCCCCAAGTAGACCCACCGGTGCGACCCATGCCATCCCCAAATGTACCACCCCTGCGCACACAGGGTGCTCGGGAGTTCCACGCAGGGAGGCAGCGCGGTGGTCTCTTCCGGACCTTCGTGATTCAAATAAAGAAGGGTTCACAACCTTCGGAACCTCCCCAGGATCTGCCTGCCACTGACCCAACGGATCTTTGTCCTAGTGAAGCACTCAACTTGAGCAGAACAGAGGTTGCTCCCTAGGAAGAGATGCGGTGCAGACAAGCCACAGGCCAGGAGGATTCAGAAGATACAAAGAAGAAACTGCAAGCTCACTGGTGGAATCTCTGCAGGGTCGTCGGCAGCGGCGTTCACTGTGAACCAGGGCATCAAGGGAATCAAGAACTGCCTAGCTACACTTCGGGTTTGGTGGAAAGTGGCCAAGTTGGTGAAGAGCCCAGCTGAAGGTGAGATGGGTGGTCTGTGAGCTGGACTATGGATGGGGATGAGGATAATGGGATATTGGTACCTCAGTGGCTGCTGCTGCTGCTGCTGCTGCTGTTGATGATGATGATAATGATGATGGTGATGGGGAGAAGGAGGAGGAGGCGGAGGAGGAGGAGGAAGAGGAGGAGGAGGAGGAGGAGGAGGAGGAGGAGGAGGAGGAGGAGGAGGAGGAGGAAGGTGATCTGATTGTTTCCCAGCCACCACTGCACAGCATCCACTGTGTGGAAGCTACAGGTAGGCGTGGAAGGCTCGGTGGGGGCAGGGAAAGGGATGACTGCCATTTCTGGAGCCACAGTGCCATCCAGCGGATTGCGTTATGTGAAATGCCCAGGCGGCCGAGCTGTGTCTTCTTCCCTGCGCAGGGAAGAGCGAGCCTGTGCTGGGCCGGACGGGTTCTGCGCAAGGCGCAGGAGGTCTACTCCACGGGGTTTCAGAGGCCTCAGAGGGCGCCGTGCCTGCCAGGGCGACACTGTGGGGAAAAGCAGGAGCTCTGGGAGCCCCGGACACAGCAGGCAACTCCCAGACTGTCCAGCCCAGGCAGCAGAGCTTCCCCCGTCAGCCATTTTGGGGGTGGGCCCAGAGGAATTCTGCAACTTCTCCTTCGGTGTCCCTGCTGGGGAGTGCCGGAGTGCCCTGCCTGCGGCCGCACTGGGGTCACGTGGCCCCCTTCCTCACCGGGAGCTGAGGGGCTTAGAGGTTCTGGGGCCGGGGCCATTTGCACCGGACACTCCCAGGGGCGGCCATCTCGTGCTGCCCCTGGGGTTTCTGAGGGCCTTGTCCAGCTGCAGAAGCAGGGTCCGGTCTCCCGCGGAGAGCACACATGAAGGCACGGCCCGGAGCCCATTGCCCATGTGCGCCCTCAGGACAACACACCCACCGCAGTCCCACCCCGTGCCGTCCCCACTGAGCCCGTTGCTTCCAGCCCTGTGGCTGTCTCCATCCCTGGAGACCTGGTAACTGGCTTTGACCGAAACCATCTCCGCTTGGTGGCAGTATGGCTCCATCAATGCCAACTAAGCTCCTAACCCCGCCCCCACCACCCCATCAGGCCTTCGACTTCCTCCCCTTGTTAGGTAAAATCAAAAGCAAAACCAAACCAACACAGACAGTCCCATGAAGGAGGAGAGAAAAGGAAAGAAAGCAGCCAGCCACGGGCACCCACGTGGACCACCAAATGCACAGGACAAAAGGACCAGTGGCCACGAGGCTGGACACCCTGCAGTCCTTTCCACTTCCTTTCCTCCAACCCCTTTTTCTGGACTCCTGCTCTTGGGAGAAGTAAAAGGCAAAGGGTACACCAAGCGACCAGGCTGGGTGACATTGCCTGAGGGTCTAGATCACAGGACTTCTCCTGGACTAGGCGGCGGCGGCCACCATGCTGGTGGCGAAAACCACGCTGGCTTGCAAGTCACATTGTTGCAGGACTCCCGTTTCCCTTTCAAGGCCCGGAGCTTCAGCTTGAGGCCACCACCTCGGGCTGGCCCAACAGTGCAGCCAGAAGTGGCTGGCCCAACCTGGAGGCGCCCCCAACATGGGGTGCCAAGGACTGACTCTGGGCAGGCTGGCCTTGCCCTCACACAGGAACCTGGCAAGGCCAACAGACATCGCCAGTCACAGAGCCCCACACAGGGCCGTGATTCTCTGGAGGATGGGCACAGACTCTGCTCGCACTTGAAGACCCCATTTATCTGGCTGAACAAGGGAGGCTTCAGGTTTACACTGGCAGCTTGGGCCCACCTGCTGACAGACGACTATCTCGTGGAACACAGAATGGCTGCGTGTCCCTTTTTGAGAGCCTCTCTGGGAATGCGTGTTTCAGCCATTCTCAGAGTACTTGCTGCGGGCAGGGGATGGGGGTGGGGCGGGGGGAGACTGGTGCGAGGGTATATAGGAAAGCACAGGTGACGGCGTGTGTCAGGATGTTTGTGGTTGTGTGAGGATGTGCTGTGTGTGGCGGGGTAGGAGATAGGGGGTGTGTGTGTGTGTGTGTGTGTGTGTGTGTGTCACTGTGTGTGTGTGTACACAAGCACGTGCTCTCACACCTGTCTAAGGTCCTTGCCTGACCGTGGGCAAGTGTTGCCGAGGGTATCCGGGTGTGGGTGCTTGAGTGCCTGGTCTCGTGAGCAGCGGCCAGCACCAACCTGCCTGGGCTTGTGGACAGGGAGGCGACCGCTGGTAAGTATACAGTGAAATCTATTCTGTTCCGATCACGCCATTGGATTGGGAACCAACGGCAAGCAGGGAGCAACTTGAGGAGGCTCCTACTGGCTCAAGATTGGACTTGAAGGGCTTCCATAAGGAGAACAACTGCACGGAATGGAAAGTCAAGAGATAATATTGCAAGCCTTGAGTTCATCCTGCTGTTTCATTGCGAAGTAACTCCTGGATCGTCTTTGGTTTTGTTGATGTTTAGTTCTGTGGGTTTTCCCGGAGGATGACAATGACCTCCAGCACTGGAGAAGGGAAAAGATGTCGAGAAGGAAGGGGAAGAGTCCAAACTGAACCACACGACTGCCTTCTCCTACACCTGTGCCTCCCCCTTAACCAAAGAGCAGACGTGCGAGGAGGACGCTGAGGAAACTAGGACAGCTCAGAATAGACAGTGAAAGGAATAGAGGGAAGCAGTAAGTGACCACCACCACCACCACCGTCACCATCACCACCACCTCCACCACCATCGCCACGACAACCTCCAGCGTTGCCGTGGATCCGGTGCAGGGGCGATTCACTGTGTATCTTTCGCCACATGCACAGGGAGTGACAGGGAGACACAAGCTGCCGGGAAAACAAAGGACAGGCCACCAGGCAGGCCCCTGACCTGGGCAGGGTGGCTGGGGTTGGGGGCGGGTCCCTCCTGAGCGCCATCAAGGGCTCCGACTCAGCAGTAGGCCTGCCCGGCATAAAGAAGGCAAAAGGAGAGGTAGAGCCACCTTCTGACATCCTGAATATGTCATAGGTACACTGCAAAGGGCCAAAGAGCCCCGGGATGTACTCAGGGCACGGAAAAGTTAGGTAGAACCCTGGGAACTCTACTTTAATAGGGGGAGGTAAGGGACACGAGAGGGGTGAGGTAATCCCCGATGGCAATTAAGGGATGGCTGTGAGGGAATGCCCCTTACTCTCCCAGTCCACGGAGGCATTTTCCCTTCCACAGGAAAAGTACATGTATTGGCCGGGTTGCGCTTCCCAGGCACGCACCCAGCCCTGCCTTTTGTCCAGAGGGAAGAACTGAAAGTAAGGCAGTGAGTGGAAGGCAGGACCCGAAAGTGGAGGGCAAACAGAAATCAAAAGAAAGAACCATAATGGAGGTGAAGCATGAAGGCCATCTCCAGGGCACTGTGCCCCAAGTGGGCAGATGGAACCAGCCGAGGCCTCCTGGGGCTTCCTGAGGGGAGAGCCATCAGCCAAGGCTAAGTCTCAGCCACTCAGGCAAGGGGCTGAACCGTGTCCAGAGAGAGGCCTGATTGCCGATGCTGTAGTGCCCAACTGGGAAGTGGAAATACCAACAGAAAAGGGCAAGGAGGAAGAGCAGGGAACAAGGAAGGTAGGGCAGTCGTCGGGTCCACGGAGACGGGCAGAGTGGGTACAAGTGCGAGGGCGTGCGCAGGCGTGCTGTCCTGAATGTAACCATGTGCGAGGGGGTGGGGGTGTGCGTGGGCGGGCCCGAGTGATTGCAGTAACATTAAGCACTGGCGCACACAGGCAAAGGTGTGAAGCGATGCTGAGAGTAGGGATTCCACCACTTGCTGCTCCCAATCCCCGCCCTCCTTGCTCCCTGCAGTTTCCCCAAATCAGTGTCCGATGTGCCCTGATGTTCCATGCCTGGGAAACATCCCCCTTCGCCCCTACCTGCCAGGAAGATGGTGACTTTTGTTGTCGCTGGATGTTTTCCGTGTGTTTGTTTTTTGTCACCAATTTCAACGGTGGGCCTACTTCCTGGGACAGCCTGGCCTACAAGATTGTCCCAAACAGCCAGTCCACTCCTCAATTCTAAGAGTCCTTAAGATACTTCAGCGTGTGGGAAATCCCTGGGACGTGGATGTGCTTTCCTTTGGAGCTCCCTCCTGCTCGGTCTACACAGCTAGGAAGAATTTATACGAGCCAAGAAAGGAAACGTTGAGGAAACCGTAAAGAGCCTCACGATCACCTTCCACATTGGTCTCGCGCCAGGCTCTGGGCGGCATGGGCATGACATCCTTAAACACTCACGCCACGGCGACCGCCTGCTTTCCTTTGCATCTGCGGACACAAAATGTCACCAGCCTCGGCAGTAAACAAAGGCTGTCGCCCTGCCATCAGCCCTCAGACACTGCAGCTGCCCCCAAGGGTGGCCCCCGAGGGCCATTCAGGATGGAGAAAAGCAGGATACTAGCCCTGGAAAGTTCAGATGCACATCTAGGAATGATTTCAATGGACCAAGACTCTTGTATCTTCCCAGACTTAGAAAAGCGCTCAAATCTCTGACTTCAGATGTCTGGGAGAGGTTCTGGTGGTGGTGGTGGTGGTGGTGGTGGTGGTGGTGGTGGTGGTGGGGCTGGTGGTGATGGTGCTCTGTTTATTTCATTGTTTTCTTTTTTGTCTTTGTGATTAGCAGCAATCTTTTGCTATTCCCCGACATGTTTCTATTTTTTCCTCTCTTATTCAACGAAAACTCCTAAATAGCCTGGCTCCTTCCTCCCTTACTTCTTCAGAACCTTTCCACAGCACTTTGTGAGTGGCTGTCGTCGTGTCTGTAGTCCTCAGTAAGGTCCCCGAATAAAAGGTTCCTCTCAGCTTTTACGTTGTACCTTTTTCTTCTCTCCACACATCCCAGTCGGCTCTGGATAAAGGCCCTGATCCATCGTTTTGAGGGTCTGCCTGGAAACGCATCATTCCATTAAGGTGTTGAGTGGTTCTTCAGAAGTGGTTGCTGAGATGTGTGCATGTGCGCGTGTGCGTGTCTGTGCGGGAGTGTGTGAATGTGTGTGAGTTTGTGTGTGTGTGTGTGTGTGTGTGTGTGTGTGTGTACACCGGGGATCCATAATTTCCCCTGAAAGATCTCACGGGTCTTCCAGGGAGAACACTAGGCTAGTGTCAGGGGTTAGGTTGAGAAGCAGAGAGATCTCCATGCCAAACCAACCCCAAAAGCCTCCTTCTTCCACATGACCCTCCAATCCCCAATCCCCACTTCCACTCCCTCCCCCTCCTCCCTGAACTCCCCCTCTCCCCAAGGATAAAAATTCACGGGGGCATCTGGAAAAAATTGAGCATGACATGTGGACGGGCTTTTGGTGCAGAACTGAAGCCTGACAGCCTGGCTAGTGAGGCCTGCGGGAAGAAAGACCCCGGTGGTAGCGAACTTGTGGACAAATGTAGGCGAGGCCAAGTGGCCTTCCCCAAGTAGACCCACCGGTGCGACCCATGCCATCCCCAAATGTACCACCCCTGCGCACACAGGGTGCTCGGGAGTTCCACGCAGGGAGGCAGCGCGGTGGTCTCTTCCGGACCTTCGTGATTCAAATAAAGAAGGGTTCACAACCTTCGGAACCTCCCCAGGATCTGCCTGCCACTGACCCAACGGATCTTTGTCCTAGTGAAGCACTCAACTTGAGCAGAACAGAGGTTGCTCCCTAGGAAGAGATGCGGTGCAGACAAGCCACAGGCCAGGAGGATTCAGAAGATACAAAGAAGAAACTGCAAGCTCACTGGTGGAATCTCTGCAGGGTCGTCGGCAGCGGCGTTCACTGTGAACCAGGGCATCAAGGGAATCAAGAACTGCCTAGCTACACTTCGGGTTTGGTGGAAAGTGGCCAAGTTGGTGAAGAGCCCAGCTGAAGGTGAGATGGGTGGTCTGTGAGCTGGACTATGGATGGGGATGAGGATAATGGGATATTGGTACCTCAGTGGCTGCTGCTGCTGCTGCTGCTGCTGTTGATGATGATGATAATGATGATGGTGATGGGGAGAAGGAGGAGGAGGCGGAGGAGGAGGAGGAAGAGGAGGAGGAGGAGGAGGAGGAGGAGGAGGAGGAGGAGGAGGAGGAGGAGGAAGGTGATCTGATTGTTTCCCAGCCACCACTGCACAGCATCCACTGTGTGGAAGCTACAGGTAGGCGTGGAAGGCTCGGTGGGGGCAGGGAAAGGGATGACTGCCATTTCTGGAGCCACAGTGCCATCCAGCGGATTGCGTTATGTGAAATGCCCAGGCGGCCGAGCTGTGTCTTCTTCCCTGCGCAGGGAAGAGCGAGCCTGTGCTGGGCCGGACGGGTTCTGCGCAAGGCGCAGGAGGTCTACTCCACGGGGTTTCAGAGGCCTCAGAGGGCGCCGTGCCTGCCAGGGCGACACTGTGGGGAAAAGCAGGAGCTCTGGGAGCCCCGGACACAGCAGGCAACTCCCAGACTGTCCAGCCCAGGCAGCAGAGCTTCCCCCGTCAGCCATTTTGGGGGTGGGCCCAGAGGAATTCTGCAACTTCTCCTTCGGTGTCCCTGCTGGGGAGTGCCGGAGTGCCCTGCCTGCGGCCGCACTGGGGTCACGTGGCCCCCTTCCTCACCGGGAGCTGAGGGGCTTAGAGGTTCTGGGGCCGGGGCCATTTGCACCGGACACTCCCAGGGGCGGCCATCTCGTGCTGCCCCTGGGGTTTCTGAGGGCCTTGTCCAGCTGCAGAAGCAGGGTCCGGTCTCCCGCGGAGAGCACACATGAAGGCACGGCCCGGAGCCCATTGCCCATGTGCGCCCTCAGGACAACACACCCACCGCAGTCCCACCCCGTGCCGTCCCCACTGAGCCCGTTGCTTCCAGCCCTGTGGCTGTCTCCATCCCTGGAGACCTGGTAACTGGCTTTGACCGAAACCATCTCCGCTTGGTGGCAGTATGGCTCCATCAATGCCAACTAAGCTCCTAACCCCGCCCCCACCACCCCATCAGGCCTTCGACTTCCTCCCCTTGTTAGGTAAAATCAAAAGCAAAACCAAACCAACACAGACAGTCCCATGAAGGAGGAGAGAAAAGGAAAGAAAGCAGCCAGCCACGGGCACCCACGTGGACCACCAAATGCACAGGACAAAAGGACCAGTGGCCACGAGGCTGGACACCCTGCAGTCCTTTCCACTTCCTTTCCTCCAACCCCTTTTTCTGGACTCCTGCTCTTGGGAGAAGTAAAAGGCAAAGGGTACACCAAGCGACCAGGCTGGGTGACATTGCCTGAGGGTCTAGATCACAGGACTTCTCCTGGACTAGGCGGCGGCCACCATGCTGGTGGCGAAAACCACGCTGGCTTGCAAGTCACATTGTTGCAGGACTCCCGTTTCCCTTTCAAGGCCCGGAGCTTCAGCTTGAGGCCACCACCTCGGGCTGGCCCAACAGTGCAGCCAGAAGTGGCTGGCCCAACCTGGAGGCGCCCCCAACATGGGGTGCCAAGGACTGACTCTGGGCAGGCTGGCCTTGCCCTCACACAGGAACCTGGCAAGGCCAACAGACATCGCCAGTCACAGAGCCCCACACAGGGCCGTGATTCTCTGGAGGATGGGCACAGACTCTGCTCGCACTTGAAGACCCCATTTATCTGGCTGAACAAGGGAGGCTTCAGGTTTACACTGGCAGCTTGGGCCCACCTGCTGACAGACGACTATCTCGTGGAACACAGAATGGCTGCGTGTCCCTTTTTGAGAGCCTCTCTGGGAATGCGTGTTTCAGCCATTCTCAGAGTACTTGCTGCGGGCAGGGGATGGGGGTGGGGTGGGGGGAGACTGGTGCGAGGGTATATAGGAAAGCACAGGTGACGGCGTGTGTCAGGATGTTTGTGGTTGTGTGAGGATGTGCTGTGTGTGGCGGGGTAGGAGATAGGGTGTGTGTGTGTGTGTGTGTGTGTGTGTGTGTGTGTGTGTGTCACTGTGTGTGTGTGTACACAAGCACGTGCTCTCACACCTGTCTAAGGTCCTTGCCTGACCGTGGGCAAGTGTTGCCGAGGGTATCCGGGTGTGGGTGCTTGAGTGCCTGGTCTCGTGAGCAGCGGCCAGCACCAACCTGCCTGGGCTTGTGGACAGGGAGGCGACCGCTGGTAAGTATACAGTGAAATCTATTCTGTTCCGATCACGCCATTGGATTGGGAACCAACGGCAAGCAGGGAGCAACTTGAGGAGGCTCCTACTGGCTCAAGATTGGACTTGAAGGGCTTCCATAAGGAGAACAACTGCACGGAATGGAAAGTCAAGAGATAATATTGCAAGCCTTGAGTTCATCCTGCTGTTTCATTGCGAAGTAACTCCTGGATCGTCTTTGGTTTTGTTGATGTTTAGTTCTGTGGGTTTTCCCGGAGGATGACAATGACCTCCAGCACTGGAGAAGGGAAAAGATGTCGAGAAGGAAGGGGAAGAGTCCAAACTGAACCACACGACTGCCTTCTCCTACACCTGTGCCTCCCCCTTAACCAAAGAGCAGACGTGCGAGGAGGACGCTGAGGAAACTAGGACAGCTCAGAATAGACAGTGAAAGGAATAGAGGGAAGCAGTAAGTGACCACCACCACCACCACCGTCACCATCACCACCACCTCCACCACCATCGCCACGACAACCTCCAGCGTTGCCGTGGATCCGGTGCAGGGGCGATTCACTGTGTATCTTTCGCCACATGCACAGGGAGTGACAGGGAGACACAAGCTGCCGGGAAAACAAAGGACAGGCCACCAGGCAGGCCCCTGACCTGGGCAGGGTGGCTGGGGTTGGGGGCGGGTCCCTCCTGAGCGCCATCAAGGGCTCCGACTCAGCAGTAGGCCTGCCCGGCATAAAGAAGGCAAAAGGAGAGGTAGAGCCACCTTCTGACATCCTGAATATGTCATAGGTACACTGCAAAGGGCCAAAGAGCCCCGGGATGTACTCAGGGCACGGAAAAGTTAGGTAGAACCCTGGGAACTCTACTTTAATAGGGGGAGGTAAGGGACACGAGAGGGGTGAGGTAATCCCCGATGGCAATTAAGGGATGGCTGTGAGGGAATGCCCCTTACTCTCCCAGTCCACGGAGGCATTTTCCCTTCCACAGGAAAAGTACATGTATTGGCCGGGTTGCGCTTCCCAGGCACGCACCCAGCCCTGCCTTTTGTCCAGAGGGAAGAACTGAAAGTAAGGCAGTGAGTGGAAGGCAGGACCCGAAAGTGGAGGGCAAACAGAAATCAAAAGAAAGAACCATAATGGAGGTGAAGCATGAAGGCCATCTCCAGGGCACTGTGCCCCAAGTGGGCAGATGGAACCAGCCGAGGCCTCCTGGGGCTTCCTGAGGGGAGAGCCATCAGCCAAGGCTAAGTCTCAGCCACTCAGGCAAGGGGCTGAACCGTGTCCAGAGAGAGGCCTGATTGCCGATGCTGTAGTGCCCAACTGGGAAGTGGAAATACCAACAGAAAAGGGCAAGGAGGAAGAGCAGGGAACAAGGAAGGTAGGGCAGTCGTCGGGTCCACGGAGACGGGCAGAGTGGGTACAAGTGCGAGGGCGTGCGCAGGCGTGCTGTCCTGAATGTAACCATGTGCGAGGGGGTGGGGGTGTGCGTGGGCGGGCCCGAGTGATTGCAGTAACATTAAGCACTGGCGCACACAGGCAAAGGTGTGAAGCGATGCTGAGAGTAGGGATTCCACCACTTGCTGCTCCCAATCCCCGCCCTCCTTGCTCCCTGCAGTTTCCCCAAATCAGTGTCCGATGTGCCCTGATGTTCCATGCCTGGGAAACATCCCCCTTCGCCCCTACCTGCCAGGAAGATGGTGACTTTTGTTGTCGCTGGATGTTTTCCGTGTGTTTGTTTTTTGTCACCAATTTCAACGGTGGGCCTACTTCCTGGGACAGCCTGGCCTACAAGATTGTCCCAAACAGCCAGTCCACTCCTCAATTCTAAGAGTCCTTAAGATACTTCAGCGTGTGGGAAATCCCTGGGACGTGGATGTGCTTTCCTTTGGAGCTCCCTCCTGCTCGGTCTACACAGCTAGGAAGAATTTATACGAGCCAAGAAAGGAAACGTTGAGGAAACCGTAAAGAGCCTCACGATCACCTTCCACATTGGTCTCGCGCCAGGCTCTGGGCGGCATGGGCATGACATCCTTAAACACTCACGCCACGGCGACCGCCTGCTTTCCTTTGCATCTGCGGACACAAAATGTCACCAGCCTCGGCAGTAAACAAAGGCTGTCGCCCTGCCATCAGCCCTCAGACACTGCAGCTGCCCCCAAGGGTGGCCCCCGAGGGCCATTCAGGATGGAGAAAAGCAGGATACTAGCCCTGGAAAGTTCAGATGCACATCTAGGAATGATTTCAATGGACCAAGACTCTTGTATCTTCCCAGACTTAGAAAAGCGCTCAAATCTCTGACTTCAGATGTCTGGGAGAGGTTCTGGTGGTGGTGGTGGTGGTGGTGGTGGTGGTGGTGGTGGTGGTGGGGCTGGTGGTGATGGTGCTCTGTTTATTTCATTGTTTTCTTTTTTGTCTTTGTGATTAGCAGCAATCTTTTGCTATTCCCCGACATGTTTCTATTTTTTCCTCTCTTATTCAACGAAAACTCCTAAATAGCCTGGCTCCTTCCTCCCTTACTTCTTCAGAACCTTTCCACAGCACTTTGTGAGTGGCTGTCGTCGTGTCTGTAGTCCTCAGTAAGGTCCCCGAATAAAAGGTTCCTCTCAGCTTTTACGTTGTACCTTTTTCTTCTCTCCACACATCCCAGTCGGCTCTGGATAAAGGCCCTGATCCATCGTTTTGAGGGTCTGCCTGGAAACGCATCATTCCATTAAGGTGTTGAGTGGTTCTTCAGAAGTGGTTGCTGAGATGTGTGCATGTGCGCGTGTGCGTGTCTGTGCGGGAGTGTGTGAATGTGTGTGAGTTTGTGTGTGTGTGTGTGTGTGTGTGTGTGTGTGTGTACACCGGGGATCCATAATTTCCCCTGAAAGATCTCACGGGTCTTCCAGGGAGAACACTAGGCTAGTGTCAGGGGTTAGGTTGAGAAGCAGAGAGATCTCCATGCCAAACCAACCCCAAAAGCCTCCTTCTTCCACATGACCCTCCAATCCCCAATCCCCACTTCCACTCCCTCCCCCTCCTCCCTGAACTCCCCCTCTCCCCAAGGATAAAAATTCACGGGGGCATCTGGAAAAAATTGAGCATGACATGTGGACGGGCTTTTGGTGCAGAACTGAAGCCTGACAGCCTGGCTAGTGAGGCCTGCGGGAAGAAAGACCCCGGTGGTAGCGAACTTGTGGACAAATGTAGGCGAGGCCAAGTGGCCTTCCCCAAGTAGACCCACCGGTGCGACCCATGCCATCCCCAAATGTACCACCCCTGCGCACACAGGGTGCTCGGGAGTTCCACGCAGGGAGGCAGCGCGGTGGTCTCTTCCGGACCTTCGTGATTCAAATAAAGAAGGGTTCACAACCTTCGGAACCTCCCCAGGATCTGCCTGCCACTGACCCAACGGATCTTTGTCCTAGTGAAGCACTCAACTTGAGCAGAACAGAGGTTGCTCCCTAGGAAGAGATGCGGTGCAGACAAGCCACAGGCCAGGAGGATTCAGAAGATACAAAGAAGAAACTGCAAGCTCACTGGTGGAATCTCTGCAGGGTCGTCGGCAGCGGCGTTCACTGTGAACCAGGGCATCAAGGGAATCAAGAACTGCCTAGCTACACTTCGGGTTTGGTGGAAAGTGGCCAAGTTGGTGAAGAGCCCAGCTGAAGGTGAGATGGGTGGTCTGTGAGCTGGACTATGGATGGGGATGAGGATAATGGGATATTGGTACCTCAGTGGCTGCTGCTGCTGCTGCTGCTGCTGTTGATGATGATGATAATGATGATGGTGATGGGGAGAAGGAGGAGGAGGCGGAGGAGGAGGAGGAAGAGGAGGAGGAGGAGGAGGAGGAGGAGGAGGAGGAGGAGGAGGAGGAGGAGGAAGGTGATCTGATTGTTTCCCAGCCACCACTGCACAGCATCCACTGTGTGGAAGCTACAGGTAGGCGTGGAAGGCTCGGTGGGGGCAGGGAAAGGGATGACTGCCATTTCTGGAGCCACAGTGCCATCCAGCGGATTGCGTTATGTGAAATGCCCAGGCGGCCGAGCTGTGTCTTCTTCCCTGCGCAGGGAAGAGCGAGCCTGTGCTGGGCCGGACGGGTTCTGCGCAAGGCGCAGGAGGTCTACTCCACGGGGTTTCAGAGGCCTCAGAGGGCGCCGTGCCTGCCAGGGCGACACTGTGGGGAAAAGCAGGAGCTCTGGGAGCCCCGGACACAGCAGGCAACTCCCAGACTGTCCAGCCCAGGCAGCAGAGCTTCCCCCGTCAGCCATTTTGGGGGTGGGCCCAGAGGAATTCTGCAACTTCTCCTTCGGTGTCCCTGCTGGGGAGTGCCGGAGTGCCCTGCCTGCGGCCGCACTGGGGTCACGTGGCCCCCTTCCTCACCGGGAGCTGAGGGGCTTAGAGGTTCTGGGGCCGGGGCCATTTGCACCGGACACTCCCAGGGGCGGCCATCTCGTGCTGCCCCTGGGGTTTCTGAGGGCCTTGTCCAGCTGCAGAAGCAGGGTCCGGTCTCCCGCGGAGAGCACACATGAAGGCACGGCCCGGAGCCCATTGCCCATGTGCGCCCTCAGGACAACACACCCACCGCAGTCCCACCCCGTGCCGTCCCCACTGAGCCCGTTGCTTCCAGCCCTGTGGCTGTCTCCATCCCTGGAGACCTGGTAACTGGCTTTGACCGAAACCATCTCCGCTTGGTGGCAGTATGGCTCCATCAATGCCAACTAAGCTCCTAACCCCGCCCCCACCACCCCATCAGGCCTTCGACTTCCTCCCCTTGTTAGGTAAAATCAAAAGCAAAACCAAACCAACACAGACAGTCCCATGAAGGAGGAGAGAAAAGGAAAGAAAGCAGCCAGCCACGGGCACCCACGTGGACCACCAAATGCACAGGACAAAAGGACCAGTGGCCACGAGGCTGGACACCCTGCAGTCCTTTCCACTTCCTTTCCTCCAACCCCTTTTTCTGGACTCCTGCTCTTGGGAGAAGTAAAAGGCAAAGGGTACACCAAGCGACCAGGCTGGGTGACATTGCCTGAGGGTCTAGATCACAGGACTTCTCCTGGACTAGGCGGCGGCGGCCACCATGCTGGTGGCGAAAACCACGCTGGCTTGCAAGTCACATTGTTGCAGGACTCCCGTTTCCCTTTCAAGGCCCGGAGCTTCAGCTTGAGGCCACCACCTCGGGCTGGCCCAACAGTGCAGCCAGAAGTGGCTGGCCCAACCTGGAGGCGCCCCCAACATGGGGTGCCAAGGACTGACTCTGGGCAGGCTGGCCTTGCCCTCACACAGGAACCTGGCAAGGCCAACAGACATCGCCAGTCACAGAGCCCCACACAGGGCCGTGATTCTCTGGAGGATGGGCACAGACTCTGCTCGCACTTGAAGACCCCATTTATCTGGCTGAACAAGGGAGGCTTCAGGTTTACACTGGCAGCTTGGGCCCACCTGCTGACAGACGACTATCTCGTGGAACACAGAATGGCTGCGTGTCCCTTTTTGAGAGCCTCTCTGGGAATGCGTGTTTCAGCCATTCTCAGAGTACTTGCTGCGGGCAGGGGATGGGGGTGGGGCGGGGGGAGACTGGTGCGAGGGTATATAGGAAAGCACAGGTGACGGCGTGTGTCAGGATGTTTGTGGTTGTGTGAGGATGTGCTGTGTGTGGCGGGGTAGGAGATAGGGGGTGTGTGTGTGTGTGTGTGTGTGTGTGTGTGTCACTGTGTGTGTGTGTACACAAGCACGTGCTCTCACACCTGTCTAAGGTCCTTGCCTGACCGTGGGCAAGTGTTGCCGAGGGTATCCGGGTGTGGGTGCTTGAGTGCCTGGTCTCGTGAGCAGCGGCCAGCACCAACCTGCCTGGGCTTGTGGACAGGGAGGCGACCGCTGGTAAGTATACAGTGAAATCTATTCTGTTCCGATCACGCCATTGGATTGGGAACCAACGGCAAGCAGGGAGCAACTTGAGGAGGCTCCTACTGGCTCAAGATTGGACTTGAAGGGCTTCCATAAGGAGAACAACTGCACGGAATGGAAAGTCAAGAGATAATATTGCAAGCCTTGAGTTCATCCTGCTGTTTCATTGCGAAGTAACTCCTGGATCGTCTTTGGTTTTGTTGATGTTTAGTTCTGTGGGTTTTCCCGGAGGATGACAATGACCTCCAGCACTGGAGAAGGGAAAAGATGTCGAGAAGGAAGGGGAAGAGTCCAAACTGAACCACACGACTGCCTTCTCCTACACCTGTGCCTCCCCCTTAACCAAAGAGCAGACGTGCGAGGAGGACGCTGAGGAAACTAGGACAGCTCAGAATAGACAGTGAAAGGAATAGAGGGAAGCAGTAAGTGACCACCACCACCACCACCGTCACCATCACCACCACCTCCACCACCATCGCCACGACAACCTCCAGCGTTGCCGTGGATCCGGTGCAGGGGCGATTCACTGTGTATCTTTCGCCACATGCACAGGGAGTGACAGGGAGACACAAGCTGCCGGGAAAACAAAGGACAGGCCACCAGGCAGGCCCCTGACCTGGGCAGGGTGGCTGGGGTTGGGGGCGGGTCCCTCCTGAGCGCCATCAAGGGCTCCGACTCAGCAGTAGGCCTGCCCGGCATAAAGAAGGCAAAAGGAGAGGTAGAGCCACCTTCTGACATCCTGAATATGTCATAGGTACACTGCAAAGGGCCAAAGAGCCCCGGGATGTACTCAGGGCACGGAAAAGTTAGGTAGAACCCTGGGAACTCTACTTTAATAGGGGGAGGTAAGGGACACGAGAGGGGTGAGGTAATCCCCGATGGCAATTAAGGGATGGCTGTGAGGGAATGCCCCTTACTCTCCCAGTCCACGGAGGCATTTTCCCTTCCACAGGAAAAGTACATGTATTGGCCGGGTTGCGCTTCCCAGGCACGCACCCAGCCCTGCCTTTTGTCCAGAGGGAAGAACTGAAAGTAAGGCAGTGAGTGGAAGGCAGGACCCGAAAGTGGAGGGCAAACAGAAATCAAAAGAAAGAACCATAATGGAGGTGAAGCATGAAGACCATCTCCAGGGCACTGTGCCCCAAGTGGGCAGATGGAACCAGCCGAGGCCTCCTGGGGCTTCCTGAGGGGAGAGCCATCAGCCAAGGCTAAGTCTCAGCCACTCAGGCAAGGGGCTGAACCGTGTCCAGAGAGAGGCCTGATTGCCGATGCTGTAGTGCCCAACTGGGAAGTGGAAATACCAACAGAAAAGGGCAAGGAGGAAGAGCAGGGAACAAGGAAGGTAGGGCAGTCGTCGGGTCCACGGAGACGGGCAGAGTGGGTACAAGTGCGAGGGCGTGCGCAGGCGTGCTGTCCTGAATGTAACCATGTGCGAGGGGGTGGGGGTGTGCGTGGGCGGGCCCGAGTGATTGCAGTAACATTAAGCACTGGCGCACACAGGCAAAGGTGTGAAGCGATGCTGAGAGTAGGGATTCCACCACTTGCTGCTCCCAATCCCCGCCCTCCTTGCTCCCTGCAGTTTCCCCAAATCAGTGTCCGATGTGCCCTGATGTTCCATGCCTGGGAAACATCCCCCTTCGCCCCTACCTGCCAGGAAGATGGTGACTTTTGTTGTCGCTGGATGTTTTCCGTGTGTTTGTTTTTTGTCACCAATTTCAACGGTGGGCCTACTTCCTGGGACAGCCTGGCCTACAAGATTGTCCCAAACAGCCAGTCCACTCCTCAATTCTAAGAGTCCTTAAGATACTTCAGCGTGTGGGAAATCCCTGGGACGTGGATGTGCTTTCCTTTGGAGCTCCCTCCTGCTCGGTCTACACAGCTAGGAAGAATTTATACGAGCCAAGAAAGGAAACGTTGAGGAAACCGTAAAGAGCCTCACGATCACCTTCCACATTGGTCTCGCGCCAGGCTCTGGGCGGCATGGGCATGACATCCTTAAACACTCACGCCACGGCGACCGCCTGCTTTCCTTTGCATCTGCGGACACAAAATGTCACCAGCCTCGGCAGTAAACAAAGGCTGTCGCCCTGCCATCAGCCCTCAGACACTGCAGCTGCCCCCAAGGGTGGCCCCCGAGGGCCATTCAGGATGGAGAAAAGCAGGATACTAGCCCTGGAAAGTTCAGATGCACATCTAGGAATGATTTCAATGGACCAAGACTCTTGTATCTTCCCAGACTTAGAAAAGCGCTCAAATCTCTGACTTCAGATGTCTGGGAGAGGTTCTGGTGGTGGTGGTGGTGGTGGTGGTGGTGGTGGTGGTGGTGGTGGGGCTGGTGGTGATGGTGCTCTGTTTATTTCATTGTTTTCTTTTTTGTCTTTGTGATTAGCAGCAATCTTTTGCTATTCCCCGACATGTTTCTATTTTTTCCTCTCTTATTCAACGAAAACTCCTAAATAGCCTGGCTCCTTCCTCCCTTACTTCTTCAGAACCTTTCCACAGCACTTTGTGAGTGGCTGTCGTCGTGTCTGTAGTCCTCAGTAAGGTCCCCGAATAAAAGGTTCCTCTCAGCTTTTACGTTGTACCTTTTTCTTCTCTCCACACATCCCAGTCGGCTCTGGATAAAGGCCCTGATCCATCGTTTTGAGGGTCTGCCTGGAAACGCATCATTCCATTAAGGTGTTGAGTGGTTCTTCAGAAGTGGTTGCTGAGATGTGTGCATGTGCGCGTGTGCGTGTCTGTGCGGGAGTGTGTGAATGTGTGTGAGTTTGTGTGTGTGTGTGTGTGTGTGTGTGTGTGTGTGTGTGTGTGTGTACACCGGGGATCCATAATTTCCCCTGAAAGATCTCACGGGTCTTCCAGGGAGAACACTAGGCTAGTGTCAGGGGTTAGGTTGAGAAGCAGAGAGATCTCCATGCCAAACCAACCCCAAAAGCCTCCTTCTTCCACATGACCCTCCAATCCCCAATCCCCACTTCCACTCCCTCCCCCTCCTCCCTGAACTCCCCCTCTCCCCAAGGATAAAAATTCACGGGGGCATCTGGAAAAAATTGAGCATGACATGTGGACGGGCTTTTGGTGCAGAACTGAAGCCTGACAGCCTGGCTAGTGAGGCCTGCGGGAAGAAAGACCCCGGTGGTAGCGAACTTGTGGACAAATGTAGGCGAGGCCAAGTGGCCTTCCCCAAGTAGACCCACCGGTGCGACCCATGCCATCCCCAAATGTACCACCCCTGCGCACACAGGGTGCTCGGGAGTTCCACGCAGGGAGGCAGCGCGGTGGTCTCTTCCGGACCTTCGTGATTCAAATAAAGAAGGGTTCACAACCTTCGGAACCTCCCCAGGATCTGCCTGCCACTGACCCAACGGATCTTTGTCCTAGTGAAGCACTCAACTTGAGCAGAACAGAGGTTGCTCCCTAGGAAGAGATGCGGTGCAGACAAGCCACAGGCCAGGAGGATTCAGAAGATACAAAGAAGAAACTGCAAGCTCACTGGTGGAATCTCTGCAGGGTCGTCGGCAGCGGCGTTCACTGTGAACCAGGGCATCAAGGGAATCAAGAACTGCCTAGCTACACTTCGGGTTTGGTGGAAAGTGGCCAAGTTGGTGAAGAGCCCAGCTGAAGGTGAGATGGGTGGTCTGTGAGCTGGACTATGGATGGGGATGAGGATAATGGGATATTGGTACCTCAGTGGCTGCTGCTGCTGCTGCTGCTGCTGTTGATGATGATGATAATGATGATGGTGATGGGGAGAAGGAGGAGGAGGCGGAGGAGGAGGAGGAAGAGGAGGAGGAGGAGGAGGAGGAGGAGGAGGAGGAGGAGGAGGAGGAGGAGGAAGGTGATCTGATTGTTTCCCAGCCACCACTGCACAGCATCCACTGTGTGGAAGCTACAGGTAGGCGTGGAAGGCTCGGTGGGGGCAGGGAAAGGGATGACTGCCATTTCTGGAGCCACAGTGCCATCCAGCGGATTGCGTTATGTGAAATGCCCAGGCGGCCGAGCTGTGTCTTCTTCCCTGCGCAGGGAAGAGCGAGCCTGTGCTGGGCCGGACGGGTTCTGCGCAAGGCGCAGGAGGTCTACTCCACGGGGTTTCAGAGGCCTCAGAGGGCGCCGTGCCTGCCAGGGCGACACTGTGGGGAAAAGCAGGAGCTCTGGGAGCCCCGGACACAGCAGGCAACTCCCAGACTGTCCAGCCCAGGCAGCAGAGCTTCCCCCGTCAGCCATTTTGGGGGTGGGCCCAGAGGAATTCTGCAACTTCTCCTTCGGTGTCCCTGCTGGGGAGTGCCGGAGTGCCCTGCCTGCGGCCGCACTGGGGTCACGTGGCCCCCTTCCTCACCGGGAGCTGAGGGGCTTAGAGGTTCTGGGGCCGGGGCCATTTGCACCGGACACTCCCAGGGGCGGCCATCTCGTGCTGCCCCTGGGGTTTCTGAGGGCCTTGTCCAGCTGCAGAAGCAGGGTCCGGTCTCCCGCGGAGAGCACACATGAAGGCACGGCCCGGAGCCCATTGCCCATGTGCGCCCTCAGGACAACACACCCACCGCAGTCCCACCCCGTGCCGTCCCCACTGAGCCCGTTGCTTCCAGCCCTGTGGCTGTCTCCATCCCTGGAGACCTGGTAACTGGCTTTGACCGAAACCATCTCCGCTTGGTGGCAGTATGGCTCCATCAATGCCAACTAAGCTCCTAACCCCGCCCCCACCACCCCATCAGGCCTTCGACTTCCTCCCCTTGTTAGGTAAAATCAAAAGCAAAACCAAACCAACACAGACAGTCCCATGAAGGAGGAGAGAAAAGGAAAGAAAGCAGCCAGCCACGGGCACCCACGTGGACCACCAAATGCACAGGACAAAAGGACCAGTGGCCACGAGGCTGGACACCCTGCAGTCCTTTCCACTTCCTTTCCTCCAACCCCTTTTTCTGGACTCCTGCTCTTGGGAGAAGTAAAAGGCAAAGGGTACACCAAGCGACCAGGCTGGGTGACATTGCCTGAGGGTCTAGATCACAGGACTTCTCCTGGACTAGGCGGCGGCGGCCACCATGCTGGTGGCGAAAACCACGCTGGCTTGCAAGTCACATTGTTGCAGGACTCCCGTTTCCCTTTCAAGGCCCGGAGCTTCAGCTTGAGGCCACCACCTCGGGCTGGCCCAACAGTGCAGCCAGAAGTGGCTGGCCCAACCTGGAGGCGCCCCCAACATGGGGTGCCAAGGACTGACTCTGGGCAGGCTGGCCTTGCCCTCACACAGGAACCTGGCAAGGCCAACAGACATCGCCAGTCACAGAGCCCCACACAGGGCCGTGATTCTCTGGAGGATGGGCACAGACTCTGCTCGCACTTGAAGACCCCATTTATCTGGCTGAACAAGGGAGGCTTCAGGTTTACACTGGCAGCTTGGGCCCACCTGCTGACAGACGACTATCTCGTGGAACACAGAATGGCTGCGTGTCCCTTTTTGAGAGCCTCTCTGGGAATGCGTGTTTCAGCCATTCTCAGAGTACTTGCTGCGGGCAGGGGATGGGGGTGGGGCGGGGGGAGACTGGTGCGAGGGTATATAGGAAAGCACAGGTGACGGCGTGTGTCAGGATGTTTGTGGTTGTGTGAGGATGTGCTGTGTGTGGCGGGGTAGGAGATAGGGGGTGTGTGTGTGTGTGTGTGTGTGTGTGTGTGTCACTGTGTGTGTGTGTACACAAGCACGTGCTCTCACACCTGTCTAAGGTCCTTGCCTGACCGTGGGCAAGTGTTGCCGAGGGTATCCGGGTGTGGGTGCTTGAGTGCCTGGTCTCGTGAGCAGCGGCCAGCACCAACCTGCCTGGGCTTGTGGACAGGGAGGCGACCGCTGGTAAGTATACAGTGAAATCTATTCTGTTCCGATCACGCCATTGGATTGGGAACCAACGGCAAGCAGGGAGCAACTTGAGGAGGCTCCTACTGGCTCAAGATTGGACTTGAAGGGCTTCCATAAGGAGAACAACTGCACGGAATGGAAAGTCAAGAGATAATATTGCAAGCCTTGAGTTCATCCTGCTGTTTCATTGCGAAGTAACTCCTGGATCGTCTTTGGTTTTGTTGATGTTTAGTTCTGTGGGTTTTCCCGGAGGATGACAATGACCTCCAGCACTGGAGAAGGGAAAAGATGTCGAGAAGGAAGGGGAAGAGTCCAAACTGAACCACACGACTGCCTTCTCCTACACCTGTGCCTCCCCCTTAACCAAAGAGCAGACGTGCGAGGAGGACGCTGAGGAAACTAGGACAGCTCAGAATAGACAGTGAAAGGAATAGAGGGAAGCAGTAAGTGACCACCACCACCACCACCGTCACCATCACCACCACCTCCACCACCATCGCCACGACAACCTCCAGCGTTGCCGTGGATCCGGTGCAGGGGCGATTCACTGTGTATCTTTCGCCACATGCACAGGGAGTGACAGGGAGACACAAGCTGCCGGGAAAACAAAGGACAGGCCACCAGGCAGGCCCCTGACCTGGGCAGGGTGGCTGGGGTTGGGGGCGGGTCCCTCCTGAGCGCCATCAAGGGCTCCGACTCAGCAGTAGGCCTGCCCGGCATAAAGAAGGCAAAAGGAGAGGTAGAGCCACCTTCTGACATCCTGAATATGTCATAGGTACACTGCAAAGGGCCAAAGAGCCCCGGGATGTACTCAGGGCACGGAAAAGTTAGGTAGAACCCTGGGAACTCTACTTTAATAGGGGGAGGTAAGGGACACGAGAGGGGTGAGGTAATCCCCGATGGCAATTAAGGGATGGCTGTGAGGGAATGCCCCTTACTCTCCCAGTCCACGGAGGCATTTTCCCTTCCACAGGAAAAGTACATGTATTGGCCGGGTTGCGCTTCCCAGGCACGCACCCAGCCCTGCCTTTTGTCCAGAGGGAAGAACTGAAAGTAAGGCAGTGAGTGGAAGGCAGGACCCGAAAGTGGAGGGCAAACAGAAATCAAAAGAAAGAACCATAATGGAGGTGAAGCATGAAGGCCATCTCCAGGGCACTGTGCCCCAAGTGGGCAGATGGAACCAGCCGAGGCCTCCTGGGGCTTCCTGAGGGGAGAGCCATCAGCCAAGGCTAAGTCTCAGCCACTCAGGCAAGGGGCTGAACCGTGTCCAGAGAGAGGCCTGATTGCCGATGCTGTAGTGCCCAACTGGGAAGTGGAAATACCAACAGAAAAGGGCAAGGAGGAAGAGCAGGGAACAAGGAAGGTAGGGCAGTCGTCGGGTCCACGGAGACGGGCAGAGTGGGTACAAGTGCGAGGGCGTGCGCAGGCGTGCTGTCCTGAATGTAACCATGTGCGAGGGGGTGGGGGTGTGCGTGGGCGGGCCCGAGTGATTGCAGTAACATTAAGCACTGGCGCACACAGGCAAAGGTGTGAAGCGATGCTGAGAGTAGGGATTCCACCACTTGCTGCTCCCAATCCCCGCCCTCCTTGCTCCCTGCAGTTTCCCCAAATCAGTGTCCGATGTGCCCTGATGTTCCATGCCTGGGAAACATCCCCCTTCGCCCCTACCTGCCAGGAAGATGGTGACTTTTGTTGTCGCTGGATGTTTTCCGTGTGTTTGTTTTTTGTCACCAATTTCAACGGTGGGCCTACTTCCTGGGACAGCCTGGCCTACAAGATTGTCCCAAACAGCCAGTCCACTCCTCAATTCTAAGAGTCCTTAAGATACTTCAGCGTGTGGGAAATCCCTGGGACGTGGATGTGCTTTCCTTTGGAGCTCCCTCCTGCTCGGTCTACACAGCTAGGAAGAATTTATACGAGCCAAGAAAGGAAACGTTGAGGAAACCGTAAAGAGCCTCACGATCACCTTCCACATTGGTCTCGCGCCAGGCTCTGGGCGGCATGGGCATGACATCCTTAAACACTCACGCCACGGCGACCGCCTGCTTTCCTTTGCATCTGCGGACACAAAATGTCACCAGCCTCGGCAGTAAACAAAGGCTGTCGCCCTGCCATCAGCCCTCAGACACTGCAGCTGCCCCCAAGGGTGGCCCCCGAGGGCCATTCAGGATGGAGAAAAGCAGGATACTAGCCCTGGAAAGTTCAGATGCACATCTAGGAATGATTTCAATGGACCAAGACTCTTGTATCTTCCCAGACTTAGAAAAGCGCTCAAATCTCTGACTTCAGATGTCTGGGAGAGGTTCTGGTGGTGGTGGTGGTGGTGGTGGTGGTGGGGCTGGTGGTGATGGTGCTCTGTTTATTTCATTGTTTTCTGTTTTGTCTTTGTGATTAGCAGCAATCTTTTGCTATTCCCCGACATGTTTCTATTTTTTCCTCTCTTATTCAACGAAAACTCCTAAATAGCCTGGCTCCTTCCTCCCTTACTTCTTCTTCAGAACCTTTCCACAGCACTTTGTGAGTGGCTGTCGTCGTGTCTGTAGTCCTCAGTAAGGTCCCCGAATAAAAGGTTCCTCTCAGCTTTTACGTTGTACCTTTTTCTTCTCTCCACACATCCCAGTCGGCTCTGGATAAAGGCCCTGATCCATCGTTTTGAGGGTCTGCCTGGAAACGCATCATTCCATTAAGGTGTTGAGTGGTTCTTCAGAAGTGGTTGCTGAGATGTGTGCATGTGCGCGTGTGCGTGTCTGTGCGGGAGTGTGTGAATGTGTGTGAGTTGTGTGTGTGTGTGTGTGTGTGTGTGTGTGTGTGTGTGTGTGTGTGTGTACACCGGGGATCCATAATTTCCCCTGAAAGATCTCACGGGTCTTCCAGGGAGAACACTAGGCTAGTGTCAGGGGTTAGGTTGAGAAGCAGAGAGATCTCCATGCCAAACCAACCCCAAAAGCCTCCTTCTTCCACATGACCCTCCAATCCCCAATCCCCACTTCCACTCCCTCCCCCTCCTCCCTGAACTCCCCCTCTCCCCAAGGATAAAAATTCACGGGGGCATCTGGAAAAAATTGAGCATGACATGTGGACGGGCTTTTGGTGCAGAACTGAAGCCTGACAGCCTGGCTAGTGAGGCCTGCGGGAAGAAAGACCCCGGTGGTAGCGAACTTGTGGACAAATGTAGGCGAGGCCAAGTGGCCTTCCCCAAGTAGACCCACCGGTGCGACCCATGCCATCCCCAAATGTACCACCCCTGCGCACACAGGGTGCTCGGGAGTTCCACGCAGGGAGGCAGCGCGGTGGTCTCTTCCGGACCTTCGTGATTCAAATAAAGAAGGGTTCACAACCTTCGGAACCTCCCCAGGATCTGCCTGCCACTGACCCAACGGATCTTTGTCCTAGTGAAGCACTCAACTTGAGCAGAACAGAGGTTGCTCCCTAGGAAGAGATGCGGTGCAGACAAGCCACAGGCCAGGAGGATTCAGAAGATACAAAGAAGAAACTGCAAGCTCACTGGTGGAATCTCTGCAGGGTCGTCGGCAGCGGCGTTCACTGTGAACCAGGGCATCAAGGGAATCAAGAACTGCCTAGCTACACTTCGGGTTTGGTGGAAAGTGGCCAAGTTGGTGAAGAGCCCAGCTGAAGGTGAGATGGGTGGTCTGTGAGCTGGACTATGGATGGGGATGAGGATAATGGGATATTGGTACCTCAGTGGCTGCTGCTGCTGCTGCTGCTGCTGTTGATGATGATGATAATGATGATGGTGATGGGGAGAAGGAGGAGGAGGCGGAGGAGGAGGAGGAAGAGGAGGAGGAGGAGGAGGAGGAGGAGGAGGAGGAGGAGGAGGAGGAGGAGGAAGGTGATCTGATTGTTTCCCAGCCACCACTGCACAGCATCCACTGTGTGGAAGCTACAGGTAGGCGTGGAAGGCTCGGTGGGGGCAGGGAAAGGGATGACTGCCATTTCTGGAGCCACAGTGCCATCCAGCGGATTGCGTTATGTGAAATGCCCAGGCGGCCGAGCTGTGTCTTCTTCCCTGCGCAGGGAAGAGCGAGCCTGTGCTGGGCCGGACGGGTTCTGCGCAAGGCGCAGGAGGTCTACTCCACGGGGTTTCAGAGGCCTCAGAGGGCGCCGTGCCTGCCAGGGCGACACTGTGGGGAAAAGCAGGAGCTCTGGGAGCCCCGGACACAGCAGGCAACTCCCAGACTGTCCAGCCCAGGCAGCAGAGCTTCCCCCGTCAGCCATTTTGGGGGTGGGCCCAGAGGAATTCTGCAACTTCTCCTTCGGTGTCCCTGCTGGGGAGTGCCGGAGTGCCCTGCCTGCGGCCGCACTGGGGTCACGTGGCCCCCTTCCTCACCGGGAGCTGAGGGGCTTAGAGGTTCTGGGGCCGGGGCCATTTGCACCGGACACTCCCAGGGGCGGCCATCTCGTGCTGCCCCTGGGGTTTCTGAGGGCCTTGTCCAGCTGCAGAAGCAGGGTCCGGTCTCCCGCGGAGAGCACACATGAAGGCACGGCCCGGAGCCCATTGCCCATGTGCGCCCTCAGGACAACACACCCACCGCAGTCCCACCCCGTGCCGTCCCCACTGAGCCCGTTGCTTCCAGCCCTGTGGCTGTCTCCATCCCTGGAGACCTGGTAACTGGCTTTGACCGAAACCATCTCCGCTTGGTGGCAGTATGGCTCCATCAATGCCAACTAAGCTCCTAACCCCGCCCCCACCACCCCATCAGGCCTTCGACTTCCTCCCCTTGTTAGGTAAAATCAAAAGCAAAACCAAACCAACACAGACAGTCCCATGAAGGAGGAGAGAAAAGGAAAGAAAGCAGCCAGCCACGGGCACCCACGTGGACCACCAAATGCACAGGACAAAAGGACCAGTGGCCACGAGGCTGGACACCCTGCAGTCCTTTCCACTTCCTTTCCTCCAACCCCTTTTTCTGGACTCCTGCTCTTGGGAGAAGTAAAAGGCAAAGGGTACACCAAGCGACCAGGCTGGGTGACATTGCCTGAGGGTCTAGATCACAGGACTTCTCCTGGACTAGGCGGCGGCGGCCACCATGCTGGTGGCGAAAACCACGCTGGCTTGCAAGTCACATTGTTGCAGGACTCCCGTTTCCCTTTCAAGGCCCGGAGCTTCAGCTTGAGGCCACCACCTCGGGCTGGCCCAACAGTGCAGCCAGAAGTGGCTGGCCCAACCTGGAGGCGCCCCCAACATGGGGTGCCAAGGACTGACTCTGGGCAGGCTGGCCTTGCCCTCACACAGGAACCTGGCAAGGCCAACAGACATCGCCAGTCACAGAGCCCCACACAGGGCCGTGATTCTCTGGAGGATGGGCACAGACTCTGCTCGCACTTGAAGACCCCATTTATCTGGCTGAACAAGGGAGGCTTCAGGTTTACACTGGCAGCTTGGGCCCACCTGCTGACAGACGACTATCTCGTGGAACACAGAATGGCTGCGTGTCCCTTTTTGAGAGCCTCTCTGGGAATGCGTGTTTCAGCCATTCTCAGAGTACTTGCTGCGGGCAGGGGATGGGGGTGGGGCGGGGGGAGACTGGTGCGAGGGTATATAGGAAAGCACAGGTGACGGCGTGTGTCAGGATGTTTGTGGTTGTGTGAGGATGTGCTGTGTGTGGCGGGGTAGGAGATAGGGGGTGTGTGTGTGTGTGTGTGTGTGTGTGTGTGTCACTGTGTGTGTGTGTACACAAGCACGTGCTCTCACACCTGTCTAAGGTCCTTGCCTGACCGTGGGCAAGTGTTGCCGAGGGTATCCGGGTGTGGGTGCTTGAGTGCCTGGTCTCGTGAGCAGCGGCCAGCACCAACCTGCCTGGGCTTGTGGACAGGGAGGCGACCGCTGGTAAGTATACAGTGAAATCTATTCTGTTCCGATCACGCCATTGGATTGGGAACCAACGGCAAGCAGGGAGCAACTTGAGGAGGCTCCTACTGGCTCAAGATTGGACTTGAAGGGCTTCCATAAGGAGAACAACTGCACGGAATGGAAAGTCAAGAGATAATATTGCAAGCCTTGAGTTCATCCTGCTGTTTCATTGCGAAGTAACTCCTGGATCGTCTTTGGTTTTGTTGATGTTTAGTTCTGTGGGTTTTCCCGGAGGATGACAATGACCTCCAGCACTGGAGAAGGGAAAAGATGTCGAGAAGGAAGGGGAAGAGTCCAAACTGAACCACACGACTGCCTTCTCCTACACCTGTGCCTCCCCCTTAACCAAAGAGCAGACGTGCGAGGAGGACGCTGAGGAAACTAGGACAGCTCAGAATAGACAGTGAAAGGAATAGAGGGAAGCAGTAAGTGACCACCACCACCACCACCGTCACCATCACCACCACCTCCACCACCATCGCCACGACAACCTCCAGCGTTGCCGTGGATCCGGTGCAGGGGCGATTCACTGTGTATCTTTCGCCACATGCACAGGGAGTGACAGGGAGACACAAGCTGCCGGGAAAACAAAGGACAGGCCACCAGGCAGGCCCCTGACCTGGGCAGGGTGGCTGGGGTTGGGGGCGGGTCCCTCCTGAGCGCCATCAAGGGCTCCGACTCAGCAGTAGGCCTGCCCGGCATAAAGAAGGCAAAAGGAGAGGTAGAGCCACCTTCTGACATCCTGAATATGTCATAGGTACACTGCAAAGGGCCAAAGAGCCCCGGGATGTACTCAGGGCACGGAAAAGTTAGGTAGAACCCTGGGAACTCTACTTTAATAGGGGGAGGTAAGGGACACGAGAGGGGTGAGGTAATCCCCGATGGCAATTAAGGGATGGCTGTGAGGGAATGCCCCTTACTCTCCCAGTCCACGGAGGCATTTTCCCTTCCACAGGAAAAGTACATGTATTGGCCGGGTTGCGCTTCCCAGGCACGCACCCAGCCCTGCCTTTTGTCCAGAGGGAAGAACTGAAAGTAAGGCAGTGAGTGGAAGGCAGGACCCGAAAGTGGAGGGCAAACAGAAATCAAAAGAAAGAACCATAATGGAGGTGAAGCATGAAGGCCATCTCCAGGGCACTGTGCCCCAAGTGGGCAGATGGAACCAGCCGAGGCCTCCTGGGGCTTCCTGAGGGGAGAGCCATCAGCCAAGGCTAAGTCTCAGCCACTCAGGCAAGGGGCTGAACCGTGTCCAGAGAGAGGCCTGATTGCCGATGCTGTAGTGCCCAACTGGGAAGTGGAAATACCAACAGAAAAGGGCAAGGAGGAAGAGCAGGGAACAAGGAAGGTAGGGCAGTCGTCGGGTCCACGGAGACGGGCAGAGTGGGTACAAGTGCGAGGGCGTGCGCAGGCGTGCTGTCCTGAATGTAACCATGTGCGAGGGGGTGGGGGTGTGCGTGGGCGGGCCCGAGTGATTGCAGTAACATTAAGCACTGGCGCACACAGGCAAAGGTGTGAAGCGATGCTGAGAGTAGGGATTCCACCACTTGCTGCTCCCAATCCCCGCCCTCCTTGCTCCCTGCAGTTTCCCCAAATCAGTGTCCGATGTGCCCTGATGTTCCATGCCTGGGAAACATCCCCCTTCGCCCCTACCTGCCAGGAAGATGGTGACTTTTGTTGTCGCTGGATGTTTTCCGTGTGTTTGTTTTTTGTCACCAATTTCAACGGTGGGCCTACTTCCTGGGACAGCCTGGCCTACAAGATTGTCCCAAACAGCCAGTCCACTCCTCAATTCTAAGAGTCCTTAAGATACTTCAGCGTGTGGGAAATCCCTGGGACGTGGATGTGCTTTCCTTTGGAGCTCCCTCCTGCTCGGTCTACACAGCTAGGAAGAATTTATACGAGCCAAGAAAGGAAACGTTGAGGAAACCGTAAAGAGCCTCACGATCACCTTCCACATTGGTCTCGCGCCAGGCTCTGGGCGGCATGGGCATGACATCCTTAAACACTCACGCCACGGCGACCGCCTGCTTTCCTTTGCATCTGCGGACACAAAATGTCACCAGCCTCGGCAGTAAACAAAGGCTGTCGCCCTGCCATCAGCCCTCAGACACTGCAGCTGCCCCCAAGGGTGGCCCCCGAGGGCCATTCAGGATGGAGAAAAGCAGGATACTAGCCCTGGAAAGTTCAGATGCACATCTAGGAATGATTTCAATGGACCAAGACTCTTGTATCTTCCCAGACTTAGAAAAGCGCTCAAATCTCTGACTTCAGATGTCTGGGAGAGGTTCTGGTGGTGGTGGTGGTGGTGGTGGTGGTGGTGGGGCTGGTGGTGATGGTGCTCTGTTTATTTCATTGTTTTCTGTTTTGTCTTTGTGATTAGCAGCAATCTTTTGCTATTCCCCGACATGTTTCTATTTTTTCCTCTCTTATTCAACGAAAACTCCTAAATAGCCTGGCTCCTTCCTCCCTTACTTCTTCAGAACCTTTCCACAGCACTTTGTGAGTGGCTGTCGTCGTGTCTGTAGTCCTCAGTAAGGTCCCCGAATAAAAGGTTCCTCTCAGCTTTTACGTTGTACCTTTTTCTTCTCTCCACACATCCCAGTCGGCTCTGGATAAAGGCCCTGATCCATCGTTTTGAGGGTCTGCCTGGAAACGCATCATTCCATTAAGGTGTTGAGTGGTTCTTCAGAAGTGGTTGCTGAGATGTGTGCATGTGCGCGTGTGCGTGTCTGTGCGGGAGTGTGTGAATGTGTGTGAGTTTGTGTGTGTGTGTGTGTGTGTGTGTGTGTGTGTGTGTGTGTGTGTGTACACCGGGGATCCATAATTTCCCCTGAAAGATCTCACGGGTCTTCCAGGGAGAACACTAGGCTAGTGTCAGGGGTTAGGTTGAGAAGCAGAGAGATCTCCATGCCAAACCAACCCCAAAAGCCTCCTTCTTCCACATGACCCTCCAATCCCCAATCCCCACTTCCACTCCCTCCCCCTCCTCCCTGAACTCCCCCTCTCCCCAAGGATAAAAATTCACGGGGGCATCTGGAAAAAATTGAGCATGACATGTGGACGGGCTTTTGGTGCAGAACTGAAGCCTGACAGCCTGGCTAGTGAGGCCTGCGGGAAGAAAGACCCCGGTGGTAGCGAACTTGTGGACAAATGTAGGCGAGGCCAAGTGGCCTTCCCCAAGTAGACCCACCGGTGCGACCCATGCCATCCCCAAATGTACCACCCCTGCGCACACAGGGTGCTCGGGAGTTCCACGCAGGGAGGCAGCGCGGTGGTCTCTTCCGGACCTTCGTGATTCAAATAAAGAAGGGTTCACAACCTTCGGAACCTCCCCAGGATCTGCCTGCCACTGACCCAACGGATCTTTGTCCTAGTGAAGCACTCAACTTGAGCAGAACAGAGGTTGCTCCCTAGGAAGAGATGCGGTGCAGACAAGCCACAGGCCAGGAGGATTCAGAAGATACAAAGAAGAAACTGCAAGCTCACTGGTGGAATCTCTGCAGGGTCGTCGGCAGCGGCGTTCACTGTGAACCAGGGCATCAAGGGAATCAAGAACTGCCTAGCTACACTTCGGGTTTGGTGGAAAGTGGCCAAGTTGGTGAAGAGCCCAGCTGAAGGTGAGATGGGTGGTCTGTGAGCTGGACTATGGATGGGGATGAGGATAATGGGATATTGGTACCTCAGTGGCTGCTGCTGCTGCTGCTGCTGCTGTTGATGATGATGATAATGATGATGGTGATGGGGAGAAGGAGGAGGAGGCGGAGGAGGAGGAGGAAGAGGAGGAGGAGGAGGAGGAGGAGGAGGAGGAGGAGGAGGAGGAGGAGGAGGAGGAAGGTGATCTGATTGTTTCCCAGCCACCACTGCACAGCATCCACTGTGTGGAAGCTACAGGTAGGCGTGGAAGGCTCGGTGGGGGCAGGGAAAGGGATGACTGCCATTTCTGGAGCCACAGTGCCATCCAGCGGATTGCGTTATGTGAAATGCCCAGGCGGCCGAGCTGTGTCTTCTTCCCTGCGCAGGGAAGAGCGAGCCTGTGCTGGGCCGGACGGGTTCTGCGCAAGGCGCAGGAGGTCTACTCCACGGGGTTTCAGAGGCCTCAGAGGGCGCCGTGCCTGCCAGGGCGACACTGTGGGGAAAAGCAGGAGCTCTGGGAGCCCCGGACACAGCAGGCAACTCCCAGACTGTCCAGCCCAGGCAGCAGAGCTTCCCCCGTCAGCCATTTTGGGGGTGGGCCCAGAGGAATTCTGCAACTTCTCCTTCGGTGTCCCTGCTGGGGAGTGCCGGAGTGCCCTGCCTGCGGCCGCACTGGGGTCACGTGGCCCCCTTCCTCACCGGGAGCTGAGGGGCTTAGAGGTTCTGGGGCCGGGGCCATTTGCACCGGACACTCCCAGGGGCGGCCATCTCGTGCTGCCCCTGGGGTTTCTGAGGGCCTTGTCCAGCTGCAGAAGCAGGGTCCGGTCTCCCGCGGAGAGCACACATGAAGGCACGGCCCGGAGCCCATTGCCCATGTGCGCCCTCAGGACAACACACCCACCGCAGTCCCACCCCGTGCCGTCCCCACTGAGCCCGTTGCTTCCAGCCCTGTGGCTGTCTCCATCCCTGGAGACCTGGTAACTGGCTTTGACCGAAACCATCTCCGCTTGGTGGCAGTATGGCTCCATCAATGCCAACTAAGCTCCTAACCCCGCCCCCACCACCCCATCAGGCCTTCGACTTCCTCCCCTTGTTAGGTAAAATCAAAAGCAAAACCAAACCAACACAGACAGTCCCATGAAGGAGGAGAGAAAAGGAAAGAAAGCAGCCAGCCACGGGCACCCACGTGGACCACCAAATGCACAGGACAAAAGGACCAGTGGCCACGAGGCTGGACACCCTGCAGTCCTTTCCACTTCCTTTCCTCCAACCCCTTTTTCTGGACTCCTGCTCTTGGGAGAAGTAAAAGGCAAAGGGTACACCAAGCGACCAGGCTGGGTGACATTGCCTGAGGGTCTAGATCACAGGACTTCTCCTGGACTAGGCGGCGGCGGCCACCATGCTGGTGGCGAAAACCACGCTGGCTTGCAAGTCACATTGTTGCAGGACTCCCGTTTCCCTTTCAAGGCCCGGAGCTTCAGCTTGAGGCCACCACCTCGGGCTGGCCCAACAGTGCAGCCAGAAGTGGCTGGCCCAACCTGGAGGCGCCCCCAACATGGGGTGCCAAGGACTGACTCTGGGCAGGCTGGCCTTGCCCTCACACAGGAACCTGGCAAGGCCAACAGACATCGCCAGTCACAGAGCCCCACACAGGGCCGTGATTCTCTGGAGGATGGGCACAGACTCTGCTCGCACTTGAAGACCCCATTTATCTGGCTGAACAAGGGAGGCTTCAGGTTTACACTGGCAGCTTGGGCCCACCTGCTGACAGACGACTATCTCGTGGAACACAGAATGGCTGCGTGTCCCTTTTTGAGAGCCTCTCTGGGAATGCGTGTTTCAGCCATTCTCAGAGTACTTGCTGCGGGCAGGGGATGGGGGTGGGGCGGGGGGAGACTGGTGCGAGGGTATATAGGAAAGCACAGGTGACGGCGTGTGTCAGGATGTTTGTGGTTGTGTGAGGATGTGCTGTGTGTGGCGGGGTAGGAGATAGGGGGTGTGTGTGTGTGTGTGTGTGTGTGTGTGTGTCACTGTGTGTGTGTGTACACAAGCACGTGCTCTCACACCTGTCTAAGGTCCTTGCCTGACCGTGGGCAAGTGTTGCCGAGGGTATCCGGGTGTGGGTGCTTGAGTGCCTGGTCTCGTGAGCAGCGGCCAGCACCAACCTGCCTGGGCTTGTGGACAGGGAGGCGACCGCTGGTAAGTATACAGTGAAATCTATTCTGTTCCGATCACGCCATTGGATTGGGAACCAACGGCAAGCAGGGAGCAACTTGAGGAGGCTCCTACTGGCTCAAGATTGGACTTGAAGGGCTTCCATAAGGAGAACAACTGCACGGAATGGAAAGTCAAGAGATAATATTGCAAGCCTTGAGTTCATCCTGCTGTTTCATTGCGAAGTAACTCCTGGATCGTCTTTGGTTTTGTTGATGTTTAGTTCTGTGGGTTTTCCCGGAGGATGACAATGACCTCCAGCACTGGAGAAGGGAAAAGATGTCGAGAAGGAAGGGGAAGAGTCCAAACTGAACCACACGACTGCCTTCTCCTACACCTGTGCCTCCCCCTTAACCAAAGAGCAGACGTGCGAGGAGGACGCTGAGGAAACTAGGACAGCTCAGAATAGACAGTGAAAGGAATAGAGGGAAGCAGTAAGTGACCACCACCACCACCACCGTCACCATCACCACCACCTCCACCACCATCGCCACGACAACCTCCAGCGTTGCCGTGGATCCGGTGCAGGGGCGATTCACTGTGTATCTTTCGCCACATGCACAGGGAGTGACAGGGAGACACAAGCTGCCGGGAAAACAAAGGACAGGCCACCAGGCAGGCCCCTGACCTGGGCAGGGTGGCTGGGGTTGGGGGCGGGTCCCTCCTGAGCGCCATCAAGGGCTCCGACTCAGCAGTAGGCCTGCCCGGCATAAAGAAGGCAAAAGGAGAGGTAGAGCCACCTTCTGACATCCTGAATATGTCATAGGTACACTGCAAAGGGCCAAAGAGCCCCGGGATGTACTCAGGGCACGGAAAAGTTAGGTAGAACCCTGGGAACTCTACTTTAATAGGGGGAGGTAAGGGACACGAGAGGGGTGAGGTAATCCCCGATGGCAATTAAGGGATGGCTGTGAGGGAATGCCCCTTACTCTCCCAGTCCACGGAGGCATTTTCCCTTCCACAGGAAAAGTACATGTATTGGCCGGGTTGCGCTTCCCAGGCACGCACCCAGCCCTGCCTTTTGTCCAGAGGGAAGAACTGAAAGTAAGGCAGTGAGTGGAAGGCAGGACCCGAAAGTGGAGGGCAAACAGAAATCAAAAGAAAGAACCATAATGGAGGTGAAGCATGAAGACCATCTCCAGGGCACTGTGCCCCAAGTGGGCAGATGGAACCAGCCGAGGCCTCCTGGGGCTTCCTGAGGGGAGAGCCATCAGCCAAGGCTAAGTCTCAGCCACTCAGGCAAGGGGCTGAACCGTGTCCAGAGAGAGGCCTGATTGCCGATGCTGTAGTGCCCAACTGGGAAGTGGAAATACCAACAGAAAAGGGCAAGGAGGAAGAGCAGGGAACAAGGAAGGTAGGGCAGTCGTCGGGTCCACGGAGACGGGCAGAGTGGGTACAAGTGCGAGGGCGTGCGCAGGCGTGCTGTCCTGAATGTAACCATGTGCGAGGGGGTGGGGGTGTGCGTGGGCGGGCCCGAGTGATTGCAGTAACATTAAGCACTGGCGCACACAGGCAAAGGTGTGAAGCGATGCTGAGAGTAGGGATTCCACCACTTGCTGCTCCCAATCCCCGCCCTCCTTGCTCCCTGCAGTTTCCCCAAATCAGTGTCCGATGTGCCCTGATGTTCCATGCCTGGGAAACATCCCCCTTCGCCCCTACCTGCCAGGAAGATGGTGACTTTTGTTGTCGCTGGATGTTTTCCGTGTGTTTGTTTTTTGTCACCAATTTCAACGGTGGGCCTACTTCCTGGGACAGCCTGGCCTACAAGATTGTCCCAAACAGCCAGTCCACTCCTCAATTCTAAGAGTCCTTAAGATACTTCAGCGTGTGGGAAATCCCTGGGACGTGGATGTGCTTTCCTTTGGAGCTCCCTCCTGCTCGGTCTACACAGCTAGGAAGAATTTATACGAGCCAAGAAAGGAAACGTTGAGGAAACCGTAAAGAGCCTCACGATCACCTTCCACATTGGTCTCGCGCCAGGCTCTGGGCGGCATGGGCATGACATCCTTAAACACTCACGCCACGGCGACCGCCTGCTTTCCTTTGCATCTGCGGACACAAAATGTCACCAGCCTCGGCAGTAAACAAAGGCTGTCGCCCTGCCATCAGCCCTCAGACACTGCAGCTGCCCCCAAGGGTGGCCCCCGAGGGCCATTCAGGATGGAGAAAAGCAGGATACTAGCCCTGGAAAGTTCAGATGCACATCTAGGAATGATTTCAATGGACCAAGACTCTTGTATCTTCCCAGACTTAGAAAAGCGCTCAAATCTCTGACTTCAGATGTCTGGGAGAGGTTCTGGTGGTGGTGGTGGTGGTGGTGGTGGTGGTGGGGCTGGTGGTGATGGTGCTCTGTTTATTTCATTGTTTTCTGTTTTGTCTTTGTGATTAGCAGCAATCTTTTGCTATTCCCCGACATGTTTCTATTTTTTCCTCTCTTATTCAACGAAAACTCCTAAATAGCCTGGCTCCTTCCTCCCTTACTTCTTCAGAACCTTTCCACAGCACTTTGTGAGTGGCTGTCGTCGTGTCTGTAGTCCTCAGTAAGGTCCCCGAATAAAAGGTTCCTCTCAGCTTTTACGTTGTACCTTTTTCTTCTCTCCACACATCCCAGTCGGCTCTGGATAAAGGCCCTGATCCATCGTTTTGAGGGTCTGCCTGGAAACGCATCATTCCATTAAGGTGTTGAGTGGTTCTTCAGAAGTGGTTGCTGAGATGTGTGCATGTGCGCGTGTGCGTGTCTGTGCGGGAGTGTGTGAATGTGTGTGAGTTTGTGTGTGTGTGTGTGTGTGTGTGTGTGTGTGTGTGTACACCGGGGATCCATAATTTCCCCTGAAAGATCTCACGGGTCTTCCAGGGAGAACACTAGGCTAGTGTCAGGGGTTAGGTTGAGAAGCAGAGAGATCTCCATGCCAAACCAACCCCAAAAGCCTCCTTCTTCCACATGACCCTCCAATCCCCAATCCCCACTTCCACTCCCTCCCCCTCCTCCCTGAACTCCCCCTCTCCCCAAGGATAAAAATTCACGGGGGCATCTGGAAAAAATTGAGCATGACATGTGGACGGGCTTTTGGTGCAGAACTGAAGCCTGACAGCCTGGCTAGTGAGGCCTGCGGGAAGAAAGACCCCGGTGGTAGCGAACTTGTGGACAAATGTAGGCGAGGCCAAGTGGCCTTCCCCAAGTAGACCCACCGGTGCGACCCATGCCATCCCCAAATGTACCACCCCTGCGCACACAGGGTGCTCGGGAGTTCCACGCAGGGAGGCAGCGCGGTGGTCTCTTCCGGACCTTCGTGATTCAAATAAAGAAGGGTTCACAACCTTCGGAACCTCCCCAGGATCTGCCTGCCACTGACCCAACGGATCTTTGTCCTAGTGAAGCACTCAACTTGAGCAGAACAGAGGTTGCTCCCTAGGAAGAGATGCGGTGCAGACAAGCCACAGGCCAGGAGGATTCAGAAGATACAAAGAAGAAACTGCAAGCTCACTGGTGGAATCTCTGCAGGGTCGTCGGCAGCGGCGTTCACTGTGAACCAGGGCATCAAGGGAATCAAGAACTGCCTAGCTACACTTCGGGTTTGGTGGAAAGTGGCCAAGTTGGTGAAGAGCCCAGCTGAAGGTGAGATGGGTGGTCTGTGAGCTGGACTATGGATGGGGATGAGGATAATGGGATATTGGTACCTCAGTGGCTGCTGCTGCTGCTGCTGCTGCTGTTGATGATGATGATAATGATGATGGTGATGGGGAGAAGGAGGAGGAGGCGGAGGAGGAGGAGGAAGAGGAGGAGGAGGAGGAGGAGGAGGAGGAGGAGGAGGAGGAGGAGGAGGAGGAGGAGGAAGGTGATCTGATTGTTTCCCAGCCACCACTGCACAGCATCCACTGTGTGGAAGCTACAGGTAGGCGTGGAAGGCTCGGTGGGGGCAGGGAAAGGGATGACTGCCATTTCTGGAGCCACAGTGCCATCCAGCGGATTGCGTTATGTGAAATGCCCAGGCGGCCGAGCTGTGTCTTCTTCCCTGCGCAGGGAAGAGCGAGCCTGTGCTGGGCCGGACGGGTTCTGCGCAAGGCGCAGGAGGTCTACTCCACGGGGTTTCAGAGGCCTCAGAGGGCGCCGTGCCTGCCAGGGCGACACTGTGGGGAAAAGCAGGAGCTCTGGGAGCCCCGGACACAGCAGGCAACTCCCAGACTGTCCAGCCCAGGCAGCAGAGCTTCCCCCGTCAGCCATTTTGGGGGTGGGCCCAGAGGAATTCTGCAACTTTTCCTTCGGTGTCCCTGCTGGGGAGTGCCGGAGTGCCCTGCCTGCGGCCGCACTGGGGTCACGTGGCCCCCTTCCTCACCGGGAGCTGAGGGGCTTAGAGGTTCTGGGGCCGGGGCCATTTGCACCGGACACTCCCAGGGGCGGCCATCTCGTGCTGCCCCTGGGGTTTCTGAGGGCCTTGTCCAGCTGCAGAAGCAGGGTCCGGTCTCCCGCGGAGAGCACACATGAAGGCACGGCCCGGAGCCCATTGCCCATGTGCGCCCTCAGGACAACACACCCACCGCAGTCCCACCCCGTGCCGTCCCCACTGAGCCCGTTGCTTCCAGCCCTGTGGCTGTCTCCATCCCTGGAGACCTGGTAACTGGCTTTGACCGAAACCATCTCCGCTTGGTGGCAGTATGGCTCCATCAATGCCAACTAAGCTCCTAACCCCGCCCCCACCACCCCATCAGGCCTTCGACTTCCTCCCCTTGTTAGGTAAAATCAAAAGCAAAACCAAACCAACACAGACAGTCCCATGAAGGAGGAGAGAAAAGGAAAGAAAGCAGCCAGCCACGGGCACCCACGTGGACCACCAAATGCACAGGACAAAAGGACCAGTGGCCACGAGGCTGGACACCCTGCAGTCCTTTCCACTTCCTTTCCTCCAACCCCTTTTTCTGGACTCCTGCTCTTGGGAGAAGTAAAAGGCAAAGGGTACACCAAGCGACCAGGCTGGGTGACATTGCCTGAGGGTCTAGATCACAGGACTTCTCCTGGACTAGGCGGCGGCCACCATGCTGGTGGCGAAAACCACGCTGGCTTGCAAGTCACATTGTTGCAGGACTCCCGTTTCCCTTTCAAGGCCCGGAGCTTCAGCTTGAGGCCACCACCTCGGGCTGGCCCAACAGTGCAGCCAGAAGTGGCTGGCCCAACCTGGAGGCGCCCCCAACATGGGGTGCCAAGGACTGACTCTGGGCAGGCTGGCCTTGCCCTCACACAGGAACCTGGCAAGGCCAACAGACATCGCCAGTCACAGAGCCCCACACAGGGCCGTGATTCTCTGGAGGATGGGCACAGACTCTGCTCGCACTTGAAGACCCCATTTATCTGGCTGAACAAGGGAGGCTTCAGGTTTACACTGGCAGCTTGGGCCCACCTGCTGACAGACGACTATCTCGTGGAACACAGAATGGCTGCGTGTCCCTTTTTGAGAGCCTCTCTGGGAATGCGTGTTTCAGCCATTCTCAGAGTACTTGCTGCGGGCAGGGGATGGGGGTGGGGCGGGGGGAGACTGGTGCGAGGGTATATAGGAAAGCACAGGTGACGGCGTGTGTCAGGATGTTTGTGGTTGTGTGAGGATGTGCTGTGTGTGGCGGGGTAGGAGATAGGGGGTGTGTGTGTGTGTGTGTGTGTGTGTGTCACTGTGTGTGTGTGTACACAAGCACGTGCTCTCACACCTGTCTAAGGTCCTTGCCTGACCGTGGGCAAGTGTTGCCGAGGGTATCCGGGTGTGGGTGCTTGAGTGCCTGGTCTCGTGAGCAGCGGCCAGCACCAACCTGCCTGGGCTTGTGGACAGGGAGGCGACCGCTGGTAAGTATACAGTGAAATCTATTCTGTTCCGATCACGCCATTGGATTGGGAACCAACGGCAAGCAGGGAGCAACTTGAGGAGGCTCCTACTGGCTCAAGATTGGACTTGAAGGGCTTCCATAAGGAGAACAACTGCACGGAATGGAAAGTCAAGAGATAATATTGCAAGCCTTGAGTTCATCCTGCTGTTTCATTGCGAAGTAACTCCTGGATCATCTTTGGTTTTGTTGATGTTTAGTTCTGTGGGTTTTCCCGGAGGATGACAATGACCTCCAGCACTGGAGAAGGGAAAAGATGTCGAGAAGGAAGGGGAAGAGTCCAAACTGAACCACACGACTGCCTTCTCCTACACCTGTGCCTCCCCCTTAACCAAAGAGCAGACGTGCGAGGAGGACGCTGAGGAAACTAGGACAGCTCAGAATAGACAGTGAAAGGAATAGAGGGAAGCAGTAAGTGACCACCACCACCACCACCGTCACCATCACCACCACCTCCACCACCATCGCCACGACAACCTCCAGCGTTGCCGTGGATCCGGTGCAGGGGCGATTCACTGTGTATCTTTCGCCACATGCACAGGGAGTGACAGGGAGACACAAGCTGCCGGGAAAACAAAGGACAGGCCACCAGGCAGGCCCCTGACCTGGGCAGGGTGGCTGGGGTTGGGGGCGGGTCCCTCCTGAGCGCCATCAAGGGCTCCGACTCAGCAGTAGGCCTGCCCGGCATAAAGAAGGCAAAAGGAGAGGTAGAGCCACCTTCTGACATCCTGAATATGTCATAGGTACACTGCAAAGGGCCAAAGAGCCCCGGGATGTACTCAGGGCACGGAAAAGTTAGGTAGAACCCTGGGAACTCTACTTTAATAGGGGGAGGTAAGGGACACGAGAGGGGTGAGGTAATCCCCGATGGCAATTAAGGGATGGCTGTGAGGGAATGCCCCTTACTCTCCCAGTCCACGGAGGCATTTTCCCTTCCACAGGAAAAGTACATGTATTGGCCGGGTTGCGCTTCCCAGGCACGCACCCAGCCCTGCCTTTTGTCCAGAGGGAAGAACTGAAAGTAAGGCAGTGAGTGGAAGGCAGGACCCGAAAGTGGAGGGCAAACAGAAATCAAAAGAAAGAACCATAATGGAGGTGAAGCATGAAGACCATCTCCAGGGCACTGTGCCCCAAGTGGGCAGATGGAACCAGCCGAGGCCTCCTGGGGCTTCCTGAGGGGAGAGCCATCAGCCAAGGCTAAGTCTCAGCCACTCAGGCAAGGGGCTGAACCGTGTCCAGAGAGAGGCCTGATTGCCGATGCTGTAGTGCCCAACTGGGAAGTGGAAATACCAACAGAAAAGGGCAAGGAGGAAGAGCAGGGAACAAGGAAGGTAGGGCAGTCGTCGGGTCCACGGAGACGGGCAGAGTGGGTACAAGTGCGAGGGCGTGCGCAGGCGTGCTGTCCTGAATGTAACCATGTGCGAGGGGGTGGGGGTGTGCGTGGGCGGGCCCGAGTGATTGCAGTAACATTAAGCACTGGCGCACACAGGCAAAGGTGTGAAGCGATGCTGAGAGTAGGGATTCCACCACTTGCTGCTCCCAATCCCCGCCCTCCTTGCTCCCTGCAGTTTCCCCAAATCAGTGTCCGATGTGCCCTGATGTTCCATGCCTGGGAAACATCCCCCTTCGCCCCTACCTGCCAGGAAGATGGTGACTTTTGTTGTCGCTGGATGTTTTCCGTGTGTTTGTTTTTTGTCACCAATTTCAACGGTGGGCCTACTTCCTGGGACAGCCTGGCCTACAAGATTGTCCCAAACAGCCAGTCCACTCCTCAATTCTAAGAGTCCTTAAGATACTTCAGCGTGTGGGAAATCCCTGGGACGTGGATGTGCTTTCCTTTGGAGCTCCCTCCTGCTCGGTCTACACAGCTAGGAAGAATTTATACGAGCCAAGAAAGGAAACGTTGAGGAAACCGTAAAGAGCCTCACGATCACCTTCCACATTGGTCTCGCGCCAGGCTCTGGGCGGCATGGGCATGACATCCTTAAACACTCACGCCACGGCGACCGCCTGCTTTCCTTTGCATCTGCGGACACAAAATGTCACCAGCCTCGGCAGTAAACAAAGGCTGTCGCCCTGCCATCAGCCCTCAGACACTGCAGCTGCCCCCAAGGGTGGCCCCCGAGGGCCATTCAGGATGGAGAAAAGCAGGATACTAGCCCTGGAAAGTTCAGATGCACATCTAGGAATGATTTCAATGGACCAAGACTCTTGTATCTTCCCAGACTTAGAAAAGCGCTCAAATCTCTGACTTCAGATGTCTGGGAGAGGTTCTGGTGGTGGTGGTGGTGGTGGTGGTGGTGGTGGGGCTGGTGGTGATGGTGCTCTGTTTATTTCATTGTTTTCTGTTTTGTCTTTGTGATTAGCAGCAATCTTTTGCTATTCCCCGACATGTTTCTATTTTTTCCTCTCTTATTCAACGAAAACTCCTAAATAGCCTGGCTCCTTCCTCCCTTACTTCTTCAGAACCTTTCCACAGCACTTTGTGAGTGGCTGTCGTCGTGTCTGTAGTCCTCAGTAAGGTCCCCGAATAAAAGGTTCCTCTCAGCTTTTACATTGTACCTTTTTCTTCTCTCCACACATCCCAGTCGGCTCTGGATAAAGGCCCTGATCCATCGTTTTGAGGGTCTGCCTGGAAACGCATCATTCCATTAAGGTGTTGAGTGGTTCTTCAGAAGTGGTTGCTGAGATGTGTGCATGTGCGCGTGTGCGTGTCTGTGCGGGAGTGTGTGAATGTGTGTGAGTTTGTGTGTGTGTGTGTGTGTGTGTGTGTGTGTACACCGGGGATCCATAATTTCCCCTGAAAGATCTCACGGGTCTTCCAGGGAGAACACTAGGCTAGTGTCAGGGGTTAGGTTGAGAAGCAGAGAGATCTCCATGCCAAACCAACCCCAAAAGCCTCCTTCTTCCACATGACCCTCCAATCCCCAATCCCCACTTCCACTCCCTCCCCCTCCTCCCTGAACTCCCCCTCTCCCCAAGGATAAAAATTCACGGGGGCATCTGGAAAAAATTGAGCATGACATGTGGACGGGCTTTTGGTGCAGAACTGAAGCCTGACAGCCTGGCTAGTGAGGCCTGCGGGAAGAAAGACCCCGGTGGTAGCGAACTTGTGGACAAATGTAGGCGAGGCCAAGTGGCCTTCCCCAAGTAGACCCACCGGTGCGACCCATGCCATCCCCAAATGTACCACCCCTGCGCACACAGGGTGCTCGGGAGTTCCACGCAGGGAGGCAGCGCGGTGGTCTCTTCCGGACCTTCGTGATTCAAATAAAGAAGGGTTCACAACCTTCGGAACCTCCCCAGGATCTGCCTGCCACTGACCCAACGGATCTTTGTCCTAGTGAAGCACTCAACTTGAGCAGAACAGAGGTTGCTCCCTAGGAAGAGATGCGGTGCAGACAAGCCACAGGCCAGGAGGATTCAGAAGATACAAAGAAGAAACTGCAAGCTCACTGGTGGAATCTCTGCAGGGTCGTCGGCAGCGGCGTTCACTGTGAACCAGGGCATCAAGGGAATCAAGAACTGCCTAGCTACACTTCGGGTTTGGTGGAAAGTGGCCAAGTTGGTGAAGAGCCCAGCTGAAGGTGAGATGGGTGGTCTGTGAGCTGGACTATGGATGGGGATGAGGATAATGGGATATTGGTACCTCAGTGGCTGCTGCTGCTGCTGCTGCTGCTGCTGTTGATGATGATGATAATGATGATGGTGATGGGGAGAAGGAGGAGGAGGCGGAGGAGGAGGAGGAAGAGGAGGAGGAGGAGGAGGAGGAGGAGGAGGAGGAGGAGGAGGAGGAAGGTGATCTGATTGTTTCCCAGCCACCACTGCACAGCATCCACTGTGTGGAAGCTACAGGTAGGCGTGGAAGGCTCGGTGGGGGCAGGGAAAGGGATGACTGCCATTTCTGGAGCCACAGTGCCATCCAGCGGATTGCGTTATGTGAAATGCCCAGGCGGCCGAGCTGTGTCTTCTTCCCTGCGCAGGGAAGAGCGAGCCTGTGCTGGGCCGGACGGGTTCTGCGCAAGGCGCAGGAGGTCTACTCCACGGGGTTTCAGAGGCCTCAGAGGGCGCCGTGCCTGCCAGGGCGACACTGTGGGGAAAAGCAGGAGCTCTGGGAGCCCCGGACACAGCAGGCAACTCCCAGACTGTCCAGCCCAGGCAGCAGAGCTTCCCCCGTCAGCCATTTTGGGGGTGGGCCCAGAGGAATTCTGCAACTTCTCCTTCGGTGTCCCTGCTGGGGAGTGCCGGAGTGCCCTGCCTGCGGCCGCACTGGGGTCACGTGGCCCCCTTCCTCACCGGGAGCTGAGGGGCTTAGAGGTTCTGGGGCCGGGGCCATTTGCACCGGACACTCCCAGGGGCGGCCATCTCGTGCTGCCCCTGGGGTTTCTGAGGGCCTTGTCCAGCTGCAGAAGCAGGGTCCGGTCTCCCGCGGAGAGCACACATGAAGGCACGGCCCGGAGCCCATTGCCCATGTGCGCCCTCAGGACAACACACCCACCGCAGTCCCACCCCGTGCCGTCCCCACTGAGCCCGTTGCTTCCAGCCCTGTGGCTGTCTCCATCCCTGGAGACCTGGTAACTGGCTTTGACCGAAACCATCTCCGCTTGGTGGCAGTATGGCTCCATCAATGCCAACTAAGCTCCTAACCCCGCCCCCACCACCCCATCAGGCCTTCGACTTCCTCCCCTTGTTAGGTAAAATCAAAAGCAAAACCAAACCAACACAGACAGTCCCATGAAGGAGGAGAGAAAAGGAAAGAAAGCAGCCAGCCACGGGCACCCACGTGGACCACCAAATGCACAGGACAAAAGGACCAGTGGCCACGAGGCTGGACACCCTGCAGTCCTTTCCACTTCCTTTCCTCCAACCCCTTTTTCTGGACTCCTGCTCTTGGGAGAAGTAAAAGGCAAAGGGTACACCAAGCGACCAGGCTGGGTGACATTGCCTGAGGGTCTAGATCACAGGACTTCTCCTGGACTAGGCGGCGGCGGCCACCATGCTGGTGGCGAAAACCACGCTGGCTTGCAAGTCACATTGTTGCAGGACTCCCGTTTCCCTTTCAAGGCCCGGAGCTTCAGCTTGAGGCCACCACCTCGGGCTGGCCCAACAGTGCAGCCAGAAGTGGCTGGCCCAACCTGGAGGCGCCCCCAACATGGGGTGCCAAGGACTGACTCTGGGCAGGCTGGCCTTGCCCTCACACAGGAACCTGGCAAGGCCAACAGACATCGCCAGTCACAGAGCCCCACACAGGGCCGTGATTCTCTGGAGGATGGGCACAGACTCTGCTCGCACTTGAAGACCCCATTTATCTGGCTGAACAAGGGAGGCTTCAGGTTTACACTGGCAGCTTGGGCCCACCTGCTGACAGACGACTATCTCGTGGAACACAGAATGGCTGCGTGTCCCTTTTTGAGAGCCTCTCTGGGAATGCGTGTTTCAGCCATTCTCAGAGTACTTGCTGCGGGCAGGGGATGGGGGTGGGGCGGGGGGAGACTGGTGCGAGGGTATATAGGAAAGCACAGGTGACGGCGTGTGTCAGGATGTTTGTGGTTGTGTGAGGATGTGCTGTGTGTGGCGGGGTAGGAGATAGGGTGTGTGTGTGTGTGTGTGTGTGTGTGTGTCACTGTGTGTGTGTGTACACAAGCACGTGCTCTCACACCTGTCTAAGGTCCTTGCCTGACCGTGGGCAAGTGTTGCCGAGGGTATCCGGGTGTGGGTGCTTGAGTGCCTGGTCTCGTGAGCAGCGGCCAGCACCAACCTGCCTGGGCTTGTGGACAGGGAGGCGACCGCTGGTAAGTATACAGTGAAATCTATTCTGTTCCGATCACGCCATTGGATTGGGAACCAACGGCAAGCAGGGAGCAACTTGAGGAGGCTCCTACTGGCTCAAGATTGGACTTGAAGGGCTTCCATAAGGAGAACAACTGCACGGAATGGAAAGTCAAGAGATAATATTGCAAGCCTTGAGTTCATCCTGCTGTTTCATTGCGAAGTAACTCCTGGATCGTCTTTGGTTTTGTTGATGTTTAGTTCTGTGGGTTTTCCCGGAGGATGACAATGACCTCCAGCACTGGAGAAGGGAAAAGATGTCGAGAAGGAAGGGGAAGAGTCCAAACTGAACCACACGACTGCCTTCTCCTACACCTGTGCCTCCCCCTTAACCAAAGAGCAGACGTGCGAGGAGGACGCTGAGGAAACTAGGACAGCTCAGAATAGACAGTGAAAGGAATAGAGGGAAGCAGTAAGTGACCACCACCACCACCACCGTCACCATCACCACCACCTCCACCACCATCGCCACGACAACCTCCAGCGTTGCCGTGGATCCGGTGCAGGGGCGATTCACTGTGTATCTTTCGCCACATGCACAGGGAGTGACAGGGAGACACAAGCTGCCGGGAAAACAAAGGACAGGCCACCAGGCAGGCCCCTGACCTGGGCAGGGTGGCTGGGGTTGGGGGCGGGTCCCTCCTGAGCGCCATCAAGGGCTCCGACTCAGCAGTAGGCCTGCCCGGCATAAAGAAGGCAAAAGGAGAGGTAGAGCCACCTTCTGACATCCTGAATATGTCATAGGTACACTGCAAAGGGCCAAAGAGCCCCGGGATGTACTCAGGGCACGGAAAAGTTAGGTAGAACCCTGGGAACTCTACTTTAATAGGGGGAGGTAAGGGACACGAGAGGGGTGAGGTAATCCCCGATGGCAATTAAGGGATGGCTGTGAGGGAATGCCCCTTACTCTCCCAGTCCACGGAGGCATTTTCCCTTCCACAGGAAAAGTACATGTATTGGCCGGGTTGCGCTTCCCAGGCACGCACCCAGCCCTGCCTTTTGTCCAGAGGGAAGAACTGAAAGTAAGGCAGTGAGTGGAAGGCAGGACCCGAAAGTGGAGGGCAAACAGAAATCAAAAGAAAGAACCATAATGGAGGTGAAGCATGAAGACCATCTCCAGGGCACTGTGCCCCAAGTGGGCAGATGGAACCAGCCGAGGCCTCCTGGGGCTTCCTGAGGGGAGAGCCATCAGCCAAGGCTAAGTCTCAGCCACTCAGGCAAGGGGCTGAACCGTGTCCAGAGAGAGGCCTGATTGCCGATGCTGTAGTGCCCAACTGGGAAGTGGAAATACCAACAGAAAAGGGCAAGGAGGAAGAGCAGGGAACAAGGAAGGTAGGGCAGTCGTCGGGTCCACGGAGACGGGCAGAGTGGGTACAAGTGCGAGGGCGTGCGCAGGCGTGCTGTCCTGAATGTAACCATGTGCGAGGGGGTGGGGGTGTGCGTGGGCGGGCCCGAGTGATTGCAGTAACATTAAGCACTGGCGCACACAGGCAAAGGTGTGAAGCGATGCTGAGAGTAGGGATTCCACCACTTGCTGCTCCCAATCCCCGCCCTCCTTGCTCCCTGCAGTTTCCCCAAATCAGTGTCCGATGTGCCCTGATGTTCCATGCCTGGGAAACATCCCCCTTCGCCCCTACCTGCCAGGAAGATGGTGACTTTTGTTGTCGCTGGATGTTTTCCGTGTGTTTGTTTTTTGTCACCAATTTCAACGGTGGGCCTACTTCCTGGGACAGCCTGGCCTACAAGATTGTCCCAAACAGCCAGTCCACTCCTCAATTCTAAGAGTCCTTAAGATACTTCAGCGTGTGGGAAATCCCTGGGACGTGGATGTGCTTTCCTTTGGAGCTCCCTCCTGCTCGGTCTACACAGCTAGGAAGAATTTATACGAGCCAAGAAAGGAAACGTTGAGGAAACCGTAAAGAGCCTCACGATCACCTTCCACATTGGTCTCGCGCCAGGCTCTGGGCGGCATGGGCATGACATCCTTAAACACTCACGCCACGGCGACCGCCTGCTTTCCTTTGCATCTGCGGACACAAAATGTCACCAGCCTCGGCAGTAAACAAAGGCTGTCGCCCTGCCATCAGCCCTCAGACACTGCAGCTGCCCCCAAGGGTGGCCCCCGAGGGCCATTCAGGATGGAGAAAAGCAGGATACTAGCCCTGGAAAGTTCAGATGCACATCTAGGAATGATTTCAATGGACCAAGACTCTTGTATCTTCCCAGACTTAGAAAAGCGCTCAAATCTCTGACTTCAGATGTCTGGGAGAGGTTCTGGTGGTGGTGGTGGTGGTGGTGGTGGTGGTGGGGCTGGTGGTGATGGTGCTCTGTTTATTTCATTGTTTTCTGTTTTGTCTTTGTGATTAGCAGCAATCTTTTGCTATTCCCCGACATGTTTCTATTTTTTCCTCTCTTATTCAACGAAAACTCCTAAATAGCCTGGCTCCTTCCTCCCTTACTTCTTCAGAACCTTTCCACAGCACTTTGTGAGTGGCTGTCGTCGTGTCTGTAGTCCTCAGTAAGGTCCCCGAATAAAAGGTTCCTCTCAGCTTTTACATTGTACCTTTTTCTTCTCTCCACACATCCCAGTCGGCTCTGGATAAAGGCCCTGATCCATCGTTTTGAGGGTCTGCCTGGAAACGCATCATTCCATTAAGGTGTTGAGTGGTTCTTCAGAAGTGGTTGCTGAGATGTGTGCATGTGCGCGTGTGCGTGTCTGTGCGGGAGTGTGTGAATGTGTGTGAGTTTGTGTGTGTGTGTGTGTGTGTGTGTGTGTGTACACCGGGGATCCATAATTTCCCCTGAAAGATCTCACGGGTCTTCCAGGGAGAACACTAGGCTAGTGTCAGGGGTTAGGTTGAGAAGCAGAGAGATCTCCATGCCAAACCAACCCCAAAAGCCTCCTTCTTCCACATGACCCTCCAATCCCCAATCCCCACTTCCACTCCCTCCCCCTCCTCCCTGAACTCCCCCTCTCCCCAAGGATAAAAATTCACGGGGGCATCTGGAAAAAATTGAGCATGACATGTGGACGGGCTTTTGGTGCAGAACTGAAGCCTGACAGCCTGGCTAGTGAGGCCTGCGGGAAGAAAGACCCCGGTGGTAGCGAACTTGTGGACAAATGTAGGCGAGGCCAAGTGGCCTTCCCCAAGTAGACCCACCGGTGCGACCCATGCCATCCCCAAATGTACCACCCCTGCGCACACAGGGTGCTCGGGAGTTCCACGCAGGGAGGCAGCGCGGTGGTCTCTTCCGGACCTTCGTGATTCAAATAAAGAAGGGTTCACAACCTTCGGAACCTCCCCAGGATCTGCCTGCCACTGACCCAACGGATCTTTGTCCTAGTGAAGCACTCAACTTGAGCAGAACAGAGGTTGCTCCCTAGGAAGAGATGCGGTGCAGACAAGCCACAGGCCAGGAGGATTCAGAAGATACAAAGAAGAAACTGCAAGCTCACTGGTGGAATCTCTGCAGGGTCGTCGGCAGCGGCGTTCACTGTGAACCAGGGCATCAAGGGAATCAAGAACTGCCTAGCTACACTTCGGGTTTGGTGGAAAGTGGCCAAGTTGGTGAAGAGCCCAGCTGAAGGTGAGATGGGTGGTCTGTGAGCTGGACTATGGATGGGGATGAGGATAATGGGATATTGGTACCTCAGTGGCTGCTGCTGCTGCTGCTGCTGCTGCTGTTGATGATGATGATAATGATGATGGTGATGGGGAGAAGGAGGAGGAGGCGGAGGAGGAGGAGGAAGAGGAGGAGGAGGAGGAGGAGGAGGAGGAGGAGGAGGAGGAGGAGGAAGGTGATCTGATTGTTTCCCAGCCACCACTGCACAGCATCCACTGTGTGGAAGCTACAGGTAGGCGTGGAAGGCTCGGTGGGGGCAGGGAAAGGGATGACTGCCATTTCTGGAGCCACAGTGCCATCCAGCGGATTGCGTTATGTGAAATGCCCAGGCGGCCGAGCTGTGTCTTCTTCCCTGCGCAGGGAAGAGCGAGCCTGTGCTGGGCCGGACGGGTTCTGCGCAAGGCGCAGGAGGTCTACTCCACGGGGTTTCAGAGGCCTCAGAGGGCGCCGTGCCTGCCAGGGCGACACTGTGGGGAAAAGCAGGAGCTCTGGGAGCCCCGGACACAGCAGGCAACTCCCAGACTGTCCAGCCCAGGCAGCAGAGCTTCCCCCGTCAGCCATTTTGGGGGTGGGCCCAGAGGAATTCTGCAACTTCTCCTTCGGTGTCCCTGCTGGGGAGTGCCGGAGTGCCCTGCCTGCGGCCGCACTGGGGTCACGTGGCCCCCTTCCTCACCGGGAGCTGAGGGGCTTAGAGGTTCTGGGGCCGGGGCCATTTGCACCGGACACTCCCAGGGGCGGCCATCTCGTGCTGCCCCTGGGGTTTCTGAGGGCCTTGTCCAGCTGCAGAAGCAGGGTCCGGTCTCCCGCGGAGAGCACACATGAAGGCACGGCCCGGAGCCCATTGCCCATGTGCGCCCTCAGGACAACACACCCACCGCAGTCCCACCCCGTGCCGTCCCCACTGAGCCCGTTGCTTCCAGCCCTGTGGCTGTCTCCATCCCTGGAGACCTGGTAACTGGCTTTGACCGAAACCATCTCCGCTTGGTGGCAGTATGGCTCCATCAATGCCAACTAAGCTCCTAACCCCGCCCCCACCACCCCATCAGGCCTTCGACTTCCTCCCCTTGTTAGGTAAAATCAAAAGCAAAACCAAACCAACACAGACAGTCCCATGAAGGAGGAGAGAAAAGGAAAGAAAGCAGCCAGCCACGGGCACCCACGTGGACCACCAAATGCACAGGACAAAAGGACCAGTGGCCACGAGGCTGGACACCCTGCAGTCCTTTCCACTTCCTTTCCTCCAACCCCTTTTTCTGGACTCCTGCTCTTGGGAGAAGTAAAAGGCAAAGGGTACACCAAGCGACCAGGCTGGGTGACATTGCCTGAGGGTCTAGATCACAGGACTTCTCCTGGACTAGGCGGCGGCGGCCACCATGCTGGTGGCGAAAACCACGCTGGCTTGCAAGTCACATTGTTGCAGGACTCCCGTTTCCCTTTCAAGGCCCGGAGCTTCAGCTTGAGGCCACCACCTCGGGCTGGCCCAACAGTGCAGCCAGAAGTGGCTGGCCCAACCTGGAGGCGCCCCCAACATGGGGTGCCAAGGACTGACTCTGGGCAGGCTGGCCTTGCCCTCACACAGGAACCTGGCAAGGCCAACAGACATCGCCAGTCACAGAGCCCCACACAGGGCCGTGATTCTCTGGAGGATGGGCACAGACTCTGCTCGCACTTGAAGACCCCATTTATCTGGCTGAACAAGGGAGGCTTCAGGTTTACACTGGCAGCTTGGGCCCACCTGCTGACAGACGACTATCTCGTGGAACACAGAATGGCTGCGTGTCCCTTTTTGAGAGCCTCTCTGGGAATGCGTGTTTCAGCCATTCTCAGAGTACTTGCTGCGGGCAGGGGATGGGGGTGGGGCGGGGGGAGACTGGTGCGAGGGTATATAGGAAAGCACAGGTGACGGCGTGTGTCAGGATGTTTGTGGTTGTGTGAGGATGTGCTGTGTGTGGCGGGGTAGGAGATAGGGGGTGTGTGTGTGTGTGTGTGTGTGTGTGTGTGTCACTGTGTGTGTGTGTACACAAGCACGTGCTCTCACACCTGTCTAAGGTCCTTGCCTGACCGTGGGCAAGTGTTGCCGAGGGTATCCGGGTGTGGGTGCTTGAGTGCCTGGTCTCGTGAGCAGCGGCCAGCACCAACCTGCCTGGGCTTGTGGACAGGGAGGCGACCGCTGGTAAGTATACAGTGAAATCTATTCTGTTCCGATCACGCCATTGGATTGGGAACCAACGGCAAGCAGGGAGCAACTTGAGGAGGCTCCTACTGGCTCAAGATTGGACTTGAAGGGCTTCCATAAGGAGAACAACTGCACGGAATGGAAAGTCAAGAGATAATATTGCAAGCCTTGAGTTCATCCTGCTGTTTCATTGCGAAGTAACTCCTGGATCGTCTTTGGTTTTGTTGATGTTTAGTTCTGTGGGTTTTCCCGGAGGATGACAATGACCTCCAGCACTGGAGAAGGGAAAAGATGTCGAGAAGGAAGGGGAAGAGTCCAAACTGAACCACACGACTGCCTTCTCCTACACCTGTGCCTCCCCCTTAACCAAAGAGCAGACGTGCGAGGAGGACGCTGAGGAAACTAGGACAGCTCAGAATAGACAGTGAAAGGAATAGAGGGAAGCAGTAAGTGACCACCACCACCACCGTCACCATCACCACCACCTCCACCACCATCGCCACGACAACCTCCAGCGTTGCCGTGGATCCGGTGCAGGGGCGATTCACTGTGTATCTTTCGCCACATGCACAGGGAGTGACAGGGAGACACAAGCTGCCGGGAAAACAAAGGACAGGCCACCAGGCAGGCCCCTGACCTGGGCAGGGTGGCTGGGGTTGGGGGCGGGTCCCTCCTGAGCGCCATCAAGGGCTCCGACTCAGCAGTAGGCCTGCCCGGCATAAAGAAGGCAAAAGGAGAGGTAGAGCCACCTTCTGACATCCTGAATATGTCATAGGTACACTGCAAAGGGCCAAAGAGCCCCGGGATGTACTCAGGGCACGGAAAAGTTAGGTAGAACCCTGGGAACTCTACTTTAATAGGGGGAGGTAAGGGACACGAGAGGGGTGAGGTAATCCCCGATGGCAATTAAGGGATGGCTGTGAGGGAATGCCCCTTACTCTCCCAGTCCACGGAGGCATTTTCCCTTCCACAGGAAAAGTACATGTATTGGCCGGGTTGCGCTTCCCAGGCACGCACCCAGCCCTGCCTTTTGTCCAGAGGGAAGAACTGAAAGTAAGGCAGTGAGTGGAAGGCAGGACCCGAAAGTGGAGGGCAAACAGAAATCAAAAGAAAGAACCATAATGGAGGTGAAGCATGAAGACCATCTCCAGGGCACTGTGCCCCAAGTGGGCAGATGGAACCAGCCGAGGCCTCCTGGGGCTTCCTGAGGGGAGAGCCATCAGCCAAGGCTAAGTCTCAGCCACTCAGGCAAGGGGCTGAACCGTGTCCAGAGAGAGGCCTGATTGCCGATGCTGTAGTGCCCAACTGGGAAGTGGAAATACCAACAGAAAAGGGCAAGGAGGAAGAGCAGGGAACAAGGAAGGTAGGGCAGTCGTCGGGTCCACGGAGACGGGCAGAGTGGGTACAAGTGCGAGGGCGTGCGCAGGCGTGCTGTCCTGAATGTAACCATGTGCGAGGGGGTGGGGGTGTGCGTGGGCGGGCCCGAGTGATTGCAGTAACATTAAGCACTGGCGCACACAGGCAAAGGTGTGAAGCGATGCTGAGAGTAGGGATTCCACCACTTGCTGCTCCCAATCCCCGCCCTCCTTGCTCCCTGCAGTTTCCCCAAATCAGTGTCCGATGTGCCCTGATGTTCCATGCCTGGGAAACATCCCCCTTCGCCCCTACCTGCCAGGAAGATGGTGACTTTTGTTGTCGCTGGATGTTTTCCGTGTGTTTGTTTTTTGTCACCAATTTCAACGGTGGGCCTACTTCCTGGGACAGCCTGGCCTACAAGATTGTCCCAAACAGCCAGTCCACTCCTCAATTCTAAGAGTCCTTAAGATACTTCAGCGTGTGGGAAATCCCTGGGACGTGGATGTGCTTTCCTTTGGAGCTCCCTCCTGCTCGGTCTACACAGCTAGGAAGAATTTATACGAGCCAAGAAAGGAAACGTTGAGGAAACCGTAAAGAGCCTCACGATCACCTTCCACATTGGTCTCGCGCCAGGCTCTGGGCGGCATGGGCATGACATCCTTAAACACTCACGCCACGGCGACCGCCTGCTTTCCTTTGCATCTGCGGACACAAAATGTCACCAGCCTCGGCAGTAAACAAAGGCTGTCGCCCTGCCATCAGCCCTCAGACACTGCAGCTGCCCCCAAGGGTGGCCCCCGAGGGCCATTCAGGATGGAGAAAAGCAGGATACTAGCCCTGGAAAGTTCAGATGCACATCTAGGAATGATTTCAATGGACCAAGACTCTTGTATCTTCCCAGACTTAGAAAAGCGCTCAAATCTCTGACTTCAGATGTCTGGGAGAGGTTCTGGTGGTGGTGGTGGTGGTGGTGGTGGTGGTGGGGCTGGTGGTGATGGTGCTCTGTTTATTTCATTGTTTTCTGTTTTGTCTTTGTGATTAGCAGCAATCTTTTGCTATTCCCCGACATGTTTCTATTTTTTCCTCTCTTATTCAACGAAAACTCCTAAATAGCCTGGCTCCTTCCTCCCTTACTTCTTCAGAACCTTTCCACAGCACTTTGTGAGTGGCTGTCGTCGTGTCTGTAGTCCTCAGTAAGGTCCCCGAATAAAAGGTTCCTCTCAGCTTTTACGTTGTACCTTTTTCTTCTCTCCACACATCCCAGTCGGCTCTGGATAAAGGCCCTGATCCATCGTTTTGAGGGTCTGCCTGGAAACGCATCATTCCATTAAGGTGTTGAGTGGTTCTTCAGAAGTGGTTGCTGAGATGTGTGCATGTGCGCGTGTGCGTGTCTGTGCGGGAGTGTGTGAATGTGTGTGAGTTTGTGTGTGTGTGTGTGTGTGTGTGTGTGTGTGTGTGTGTACACCGGGGATCCATAATTTCCCCTGAAAGATCTCACGGGTCTTCCAGGGAGAACACTAGGCTAGTGTCAGGGGTTAGGTTGAGAAGCAGAGAGATCTCCATGCCAAACCAACCCCAAAAGCCTCCTTCTTCCACATGACCCTCCAATCCCCAATCCCCACTTCCACTCCCTCCCCCTCCTCCCTGAACTCCCCCTCTCCCCAAGGATAAAAATTCACGGGGGCATCTGGAAAAAATTGAGCATGACATGTGGACGGGCTTTTGGTGCAGAACTGAAGCCTGACAGCCTGGCTAGTGAGGCCTGCGGGAAGAAAGACCCCGGTGGTAGCGAACTTGTGGACAAATGTAGGCGAGGCCAAGTGGCCTTCCCCAAGTAGACCCACCGGTGCGACCCATGCCATCCCCAAATGTACCACCCCTGCGCACACAGGGTGCTCGGGAGTTCCACGCAGGGAGGCAGCGCGGTGGTCTCTTCCGGACCTTCGTGATTCAAATAAAGAAGGGTTCACAACCTTCGGAACCTCCCCAGGATCTGCCTGCCACTGACCCAACGGATCTTTGTCCTAGTGAAGCACTCAACTTGAGCAGAACAGAGGTTGCTCCCTAGGAAGAGATGCGGTGCAGACAAGCCACAGGCCAGGAGGATTCAGAAGATACAAAGAAGAAACTGCAAGCTCACTGGTGGAATCTCTGCAGGGTCGTCGGCAGCGGCGTTCACTGTGAACCAGGGCATCAAGGGAATCAAGAACTGCCTAGCTACACTTCGGGTTTGGTGGAAAGTGGCCAAGTTGGTGAAGAGCCCAGCTGAAGGTGAGATGGGTGGTCTGTGAGCTGGACTATGGATGGGGATGAGGATAATGGGATATTGGTACCTCAGTGGCTGCTGCTGCTGCTGCTGCTGCTGTTGATGATGATGATAATGATGATGGTGATGGGGAGAAGGAGGAGGAGGCGGAGGAGGAGGAGGAAGAGGAGGAGGAGGAGGAGGAGGAGGAGGAGGAGGAGGAGGAGGAGGAGGAGGAAGGTGATCTGATTGTTTCCCAGCCACCACTGCACAGCATCCACTGTGTGGAAGCTACAGGTAGGCGTGGAAGGCTCGGTGGGGGCAGGGAAAGGGATGACTGCCATTTCTGGAGCCACAGTGCCATCCAGCGGATTGCGTTATGTGAAATGCCCAGGCGGCCGAGCTGTGTCTTCTTCCCTGCGCAGGGAAGAGCGAGCCTGTGCTGGGCCGGACGGGTTCTGCGCAAGGCGCAGGAGGTCTACTCCACGGGGTTTCAGAGGCCTCAGAGGGCGCCGTGCCTGCCAGGGCGACACTGTGGGGAAAAGCAGGAGCTCTGGGAGCCCCGGACACAGCAGGCAACTCCCAGACTGTCCAGCCCAGGCAGCAGAGCTTCCCCCGTCAGCCATTTTGGGGGTGGGCCCAGAGGAATTCTGCAACTTTTCCTTCGGTGTCCCTGCTGGGGAGTGCCGGAGTGCCCTGCCTGCGGCCGCACTGGGGTCACGTGGCCCCCTTCCTCACCGGGAGCTGAGGGGCTTAGAGGTTCTGGGGCCGGGGCCATTTGCACCGGACACTCCCAGGGGCGGCCATCTCGTGCTGCCCCTGGGGTTTCTGAGGGCCTTGTCCAGCTGCAGAAGCAGGGTCCGGTCTCCCGCGGAGAGCACACATGAAGGCACGGCCCGGAGCCCATTGCCCATGTGCGCCCTCAGGACAACACACCCACCGCAGTCCCACCCCGTGCCGTCCCCACTGAGCCCGTTGCTTCCAGCCCTGTGGCTGTCTCCATCCCTGGAGACCTGGTAACTGGCTTTGACCGAAACCATCTCCGCTTGGTGGCAGTATGGCTCCATCAATGCCAACTAAGCTCCTAACCCCGCCCCCACCACCCCATCAGGCCTTCGACTTCCTCCCCTTGTTAGGTAAAATCAAAAGCAAAACCAAACCAACACAGACAGTCCCATGAAGGAGGAGAGAAAAGGAAAGAAAGCAGCCAGCCACGGGCACCCACGTGGACCACCAAATGCACAGGACAAAAGGACCAGTGGCCACGAGGCTGGACACCCTGCAGTCCTTTCCACTTCCTTTCCTCCAACCCCTTTTTCTGGACTCCTGCTCTTGGGAGAAGTAAAAGGCAAAGGGTACACCAAGCGACCAGGCTGGGTGACATTGCCTGAGGGTCTAGATCACAGGACTTCTCCTGGACTAGGCGGCGGCCACCATGCTGGTGGCGAAAACCACGCTGGCTTGCAAGTCACATTGTTGCAGGACTCCCGTTTCCCTTTCAAGGCCCGGAGCTTCAGCTTGAGGCCACCACCTCGGGCTGGCCCAACAGTGCAGCCAGAAGTGGCTGGCCCAACCTGGAGGCGCCCCCAACATGGGGTGCCAAGGACTGACTCTGGGCAGGCTGGCCTTGCCCTCACACAGGAACCTGGCAAGGCCAACAGACATCGCCAGTCACAGAGCCCCACACAGGGCCGTGATTCTCTGGAGGATGGGCACAGACTCTGCTCGCACTTGAAGACCCCATTTATCTGGCTGAACAAGGGAGGCTTCAGGTTTACACTGGCAGCTTGGGCCCACCTGCTGACAGACGACTATCTCGTGGAACACAGAATGGCTGCGTGTCCCTTTTTGAGAGCCTCTCTGGGAATGCGTGTTTCAGCCATTCTCAGAGTACTTGCTGCGGGCAGGGGATGGGGGTGGGGCGGGGGGAGACTGGTGCGAGGGTATATAGGAAAGCACAGGTGACGGCGTGTGTCAGGATGTTTGTGGTTGTGTGAGGATGTGCTGTGTGTGGCGGGGTAGGAGATAGGGTGTGTGTGTGTGTGTGTGTGTGTGTGTGTGTGTGTGTGTCACTGTGTGTGTGTGTACACAAGCACGTGCTCTCACACCTGTCTAAGGTCCTTGCCTGACCGTGGGCAAGTGTTGCCGAGGGTATCCGGGTGTGGGTGCTTGAGTGCCTGGTCTCGTGAGCAGCGGCCAGCACCAACCTGCCTGGGCTTGTGGACAGGGAGGCGACCGCTGGTAAGTATACAGTGAAATCTATTCTGTTCCGATCACGCCATTGGATTGGGAACCAACGGCAAGCAGGGAGCAACTTGAGGAGGCTCCTACTGGCTCAAGATTGGACTTGAAGTGCTTCCATAAGGAGAACAACTGCACGGAATGGAAAGTCAAGAGATAATATTGCAAGCCTTGAGTTCATCCTGCTGTTTCATTGCGAAGTAACTCCTGGATCGTCTTTGGTTTTGTTGATGTTTAGTTCTGTGGGTTTTCCCGGAGGATGACAATGACCTCCAGCACTGGAGAAGGGAAAAGATGTCGAGAAGGAAGGGGAAGAGTCCAAACTGAACCACACGACTGCCTTCTCCTACACCTGTGCCTCCCCCTTAACCAAAGAGCAGACGTGCGAGGAGGACGCTGAGGAAACTAGGACAGCTCAGAATAGACAGTGAAAGGAATAGAGGGAAGCAGTAAGTGACCACCACCACCACCACCGTCACCATCACCACCACCTCCACCACCATCGCCACGACAACCTCCAGCGTTGCCGTGGATCCGGTGCAGGGGCGATTCACTGTGTATCTTTCGCCACATGCACAGGGAGTGACAGGGAGACACAAGCTGCCGGGAAAACAAAGGACAGGCCACCAGGCAGGCCCCTGACCTGGGCAGGGTGGCTGGGGTTGGGGGCGGGTCCCTCCTGAGCGCCATCAAGGGCTCCGACTCAGCAGTAGGCCTGCCCGGCATAAAGAAGGCAAAAGGAGAGGTAGAGCCACCTTCTGACATCCTGAATATGTCATAGGTACACTGCAAAGGGCCAAAGAGCCCCGGGATGTACTCAGGGCACGGAAAAGTTAGGTAGAACCCTGGGAACTCTACTTTAATAGGGGGAGGTAAGGGACACGAGAGGGGTGAGGTAATCCCCGATGGCAATTAAGGGATGGCTGTGAGGGAATGCCCCTTACTCTCCCAGTCCACGGAGGCATTTTCCCTTCCACAGGAAAAGTACATGTATTGGCCGGGTTGCGCTTCCCAGGCACGCACCCAGCCCTGCCTTTTGTCCAGAGGGAAGAACTGAAAGTAAGGCAGTGAGTGGAAGGCAGGACCCGAAAGTGGAGGGCAAACAGAAATCAAAAGAAAGAACCATAATGGAGGTGAAGCATGAAGACCATCTCCAGGGCACTGTGCCCCAAGTGGGCAGATGGAACCAGCCGAGGCCTCCTGGGGCTTCCTGAGGGGAGAGCCATCAGCCAAGGCTAAGTCTCAGCCACTCAGGCAAGGGGCTGAACCGTGTCCAGAGAGAGGCCTGATTGCCGATGCTGTAGTGCCCAACTGGGAAGTGGAAATACCAACAGAAAAGGGCAAGGAGGAAGAGCAGGGAACAAGGAAGGTAGGGCAGTCGTCGGGTCCACGGAGACGGGCAGAGTGGGTACAAGTGCGAGGGCGTGCGCAGGCGTGCTGTCCTGAATGTAACCATGTGCGAGGGGGTGGGGGTGTGCGTGGGCGGGCCCGAGTGATTGCAGTAACATTAAGCACTGGCGCACACAGGCAAAGGTGTGAAGCGATGCTGAGAGTAGGGATTCCACCACTTGCTGCTCCCAATCCCCGCCCTCCTTGCTCCCTGCAGTTTCCCCAAATCAGTGTCCGATGTGCCCTGATGTTCCATGCCTGGGAAACATCCCCCTTCGCCCCTACCTGCCAGGAAGATGGTGACTTTTGTTGTCGCTGGATGTTTTCCGTGTGTTTGTTTTTTGTCACCAATTTCAACGGTGGGCCTACTTCCTGGGACAGCCTGGCCTACAAGATTGTCCCAAACAGCCAGTCCACTCCTCAATTCTAAGAGTCCTTAAGATACTTCAGCGTGTGGGAAATCCCTGGGACGTGGATGTGCTTTCCTTTGGAGCTCCCTCCTGCTCGGTCTACACAGCTAGGAAGAATTTATACGAGCCAAGAAAGGAAACGTTGAGGAAACCGTAAAGAGCCTCACGATCACCTTCCACATTGGTCTCGCGCCAGGCTCTGGGCGGCATGGGCATGACATCCTTAAACACTCACGCCACGGCGACCGCCTGCTTTCCTTTGCATCTGCGGACACAAAATGTCACCAGCCTCGGCAGTAAACAAAGGCTGTCGCCCTGCCATCAGCCCTCAGACACTGCAGCTGCCCCCAAGGGTGGCCCCCGAGGGCCATTCAGGATGGAGAAAAGCAGGATACTAGCCCTGGAAAGTTCAGATGCACATCTAGGAATGATTTCAATGGACCAAGACTCTTGTATCTTCCCAGACTTAGAAAAGCGCTCAAATCTCTGACTTCAGATGTCTGGGAGAGGTTCTGGTGGTGGTGGTGGTGGTGGTGGTGGTGGTGGGGCTGGTGGTGATGGTGCTCTGTTTATTTCATTGTTTTCTGTTTTGTCTTTGTGATTAGCAGCAATCTTTTGCTATTCCCCGACATGTTTCTATTTTTTCCTCTCTTATTCAACGAAAACTCCTAAATAGCCTGGCTCCTTCCTCCCTTACTTCTTCAGAACCTTTCCACAGCACTTTGTGAGTGGCTGTCGTCGTGTCTGTAGTCCTCAGTAAGGTCCCCGAATAAAAGGTTCCTCTCAGCTTTTACATTGTACCTTTTTCTTCTCTCCACACATCCCAGTCGGCTCTGGATAAAGGCCCTGATCCATCGTTTTGAGGGTCTGCCTGGAAACGCATCATTCCATTAAGGTGTTGAGTGGTTCTTCAGAAGTGGTTGCTGAGATGTGTGCATGTGCGCGTGTGCGTGTCTGTGCGGGAGTGTGTGAATGTGTGTGAGTTTGTGTGTGTGTGTGTGTGTGTGTGTGTGTGTACACCGGGGATCCATAATTTCCCCTGAAAGATCTCACGGGTCTTCCAGGGAGAACACTAGGCTAGTGTCAGGGGTTAGGTTGAGAAGCAGAGAGATCTCCATGCCAAACCAACCCCAAAAGCCTCCTTCTTCCACATGACCCTCCAATCCCCAATCCCCACTTCCACTCCCTCCCCCTCCTCCCTGAACTCCCCCTCTCCCCAAGGATAAAAATTCACGGGGGCATCTGGAAAAAATTGAGCATGACATGTGGACGGGCTTTTGGTGCAGAACTGAAGCCTGACAGCCTGGCTAGTGAGGCCTGCGGGAAGAAAGACCCCGGTGGTAGCGAACTTGTGGACAAATGTAGGCGAGGCCAAGTGGCCTTCCCCAAGTAGACCCACCGGTGCGACCCATGCCATCCCCAAATGTACCACCCCTGCGCACACAGGGTGCTCGGGAGTTCCACGCAGGGAGGCAGCGCGGTGGTCTCTTCCGGACCTTCGTGATTCAAATAAAGAAGGGTTCACAACCTTCGGAACCTCCCCAGGATCTGCCTGCCACTGACCCAACGGATCTTTGTCCTAGTGAAGCACTCAACTTGAGCAGAACAGAGGTTGCTCCCTAGGAAGAGATGCGGTGCAGACAAGCCACAGGCCAGGAGGATTCAGAAGATACAAAGAAGAAACTGCAAGCTCACTGGTGGAATCTCTGCAGGGTCGTCGGCAGCGGCGTTCACTGTGAACCAGGGCATCAAGGGAATCAAGAACTGCCTAGCTACACTTCGGGTTTGGTGGAAAGTGGCCAAGTTGGTGAAGAGCCCAGCTGAAGGTGAGATGGGTGGTCTGTGAGCTGGACTATGGATGGGGATGAGGATAATGGGATATTGGTACCTCAGTGGCTGCTGCTGCTGCTGCTGCTGCTGCTGTTGATGATGATGATAATGATGATGGTGATGGGGAGAAGGAGGAGGAGGCGGAGGAGGAGGAGGAAGAGGAGGAGGAGGAGGAGGAGGAGGAGGAGGAGGAGGAGGAGGAGGAAGGTGATCTGATTGTTTCCCAGCCACCACTGCACAGCATCCACTGTGTGGAAGCTACAGGTAGGCGTGGAAGGCTCGGTGGGGGCAGGGAAAGGGATGACTGCCATTTCTGGAGCCACAGTGCCATCCAGCGGATTGCGTTATGTGAAATGCCCAGGCGGCCGAGCTGTGTCTTCTTCCCTGCGCAGGGAAGAGCGAGCCTGTGCTGGGCCGGATGGGTTCTGCGCAAGGCGCAGGAGGTCTACTCCACGGGGTTTCAGAGGCCTCAGAGGGCGCCGTGCCTGCCAGGGCGACACTGTGGGGAAAAGCAGGAGCTCTGGGAGCCCCGGACACAGCAGGCAACTCCCAGACTGTCCAGCCCAGGCAGCAGAGCTTCCCCCGTCAGCCATTTTGGGGGTGGGCCCAGAGGAATTCTGCAACTTTTCCTTCGGTGTCCCTGCTGGGGAGTGCCGGAGTGCCCTGCCTGCGGCCGCACTGGGGTCACGTGGCCCCCTTCCTCACCGGGAGCTGAGGGGCTTAGAGGTTCTGGGGCCGGGGCCATTTGCACCGGACACTCCCAGGGGCGGCCATCTCGTGCTGCCCCTGGGGTTTCTGAGGGCCTTGTCCAGCTGCAGAAGCAGGGTCCGGTCTCCCGCGGAGAGCACACATGAAGGCACGGCCCGGAGCCCATTGCCCATGTGCGCCCTCAGGACAACACACCCACCGCAGTCCCACCCCGTGCCGTCCCCACTGAGCCCGTTGCTTCCAGCCCTGTGGCTGTCTCCATCCCTGGAGACCTGGTAACTGGCTTTGACCGAAACCATCTCCGCTTGGTGGCAGTATGGCTCCATCAATGCCAACTAAGCTCCTAACCCCGCCCCCACCACCCCATCAGGCCTTCGACTTCCTCCCCTTGTTAGGTAAAATCAAAAGCAAAACCAAACCAACACAGACAGTCCCATGAAGGAGGAGAGAAAAGGAAAGAAAGCAGCCAGCCACGGGCACCCACGTGGACCACCAAATGCACAGGACAAAAGGACCAGTGGCCACGAGGCTGGACACCCTGCAGTCCTTTCCACTTCCTTTCCTCCAACCCCTTTTTCTGGACTCCTGCTCTTGGGAGAAGTAAAAGGCAAAGGGTACACCAAGCGACCAGGCTGGGTGACATTGCCTGAGGGTCTAGATCACAGGACTTCTCCTGGACTAGGCGGCGGCGGCCACCATGCTGGTGGCGAAAACCACGCTGGCTTGCAAGTCACATTGTTGCAGGACTCCCGTTTCCCTTTCAAGGCCCGGAGCTTCAGCTTGAGGCCACCACCTCGGGCTGGCCCAACAGTGCAGCCAGAAGTGGCTGGCCCAACCTGGAGGCGCCCCCAACATGGGGTGCCAAGGACTGACTCTGGGCAGGCTGGCCTTGCCCTCACACAGGAACCTGGCAAGGCCAACAGACATCGCCAGTCACAGAGCCCCACACAGGGCCGTGATTCTCTGGAGGATGGGCACAGACTCTGCTCGCACTTGAAGACCCCATTTATCTGGCTGAACAAGGGAGGCTTCAGGTTTACACTGGCAGCTTGGGCCCACCTGCTGACAGACGACTATCTCGTGGAACACAGAATGGCTGCGTGTCCCTTTTTGAGAGCCTCTCTGGGAATGCGTGTTTCAGCCATTCTCAGAGTACTTGCTGCGGGCAGGGGATGGGGGTGGGGCGGGGGGAGACTGGTGCGAGGGTATATAGGAAAGCACAGGTGACGGCGTGTGTCAGGATGTTTGTGGTTGTGTGAGGATGTGCTGTGTGTGGCGGGGTAGGAGATAGGGGGTGTGTGTGTGTGTGTGTGTGTGTGTGTGTGTCACTGTGTGTGTGTGTACACAAGCACGTGCTCTCACACCTGTCTAAGGTCCTTGCCTGACCGTGGGCAAGTGTTGCCGAGGGTATCCGGGTGTGGGTGCTTGAGTGCCTGGTCTCGTGAGCAGCGGCCAGCACCAACCTGCCTGGGCTTGTGGACAGGGAGGCGACCGCTGGTAAGTATACAGTGAAATCTATTCTGTTCCGATCACGCCATTGGATTGGGAACCAACGGCAAGCAGGGAGCAACTTGAGGAGGCTCCTACTGGCTCAAGATTGGACTTGAAGGGCTTCCATAAGGAGAACAACTGCACGGAATGGAAAGTCAAGAGATAATATTGCAAGCCTTGAGTTCATCCTGCTGTTTCATTGCGAAGTAACTCCTGGATCGTCTTTGGTTTTGTTGATGTTTAGTTCTGTGGGTTTTCCCGGAGGATGACAATGACCTCCAGCACTGGAGAAGGGAAAAGATGTCGAGAAGGAAGGGGAAGAGTCCAAACTGAACCACACGACTGCCTTCTCCTACACCTGTGCCTCCCCCTTAACCAAAGAGCAGACGTGCGAGGAGGACGCTGAGGAAACTAGGACAGCTCAGAATAGACAGTGAAAGGAATAGAGGGAAGCAGTAAGTGACCACCACCACCACCACCGTCACCATCACCACCACCTCCACCACCATCGCCACGACAACCTCCAGCGTTGCCGTGGATCCGGTGCAGGGGCGATTCACTGTGTATCTTTCGCCACATGCACAGGGAGTGACAGGGAGACACAAGCTGCCGGGAAAACAAAGGACAGGCCACCAGGCAGGCCCCTGACCTGGGCAGGGTGGCTGGGGTTGGGGGCGGGTCCCTCCTGAGCGCCATCAAGGGCTCCGACTCAGCAGTAGGCCTGCCCGGCATAAAGAAGGCAAAAGGAGAGGTAGAGCCACCTTCTGACATCCTGAATATGTCATAGGTACACTGCAAAGGGCCAAAGAGCCCCGGGATGTACTCAGGGCACGGAAAAGTTAGGTAGAACCCTGGGAACTCTACTTTAATAGGGGGAGGTAAGGGACACGAGAGGGGTGAGGTAATCCCCGATGGCAATTAAGGGATGGCTGTGAGGGAATGCCCCTTACTCTCCCAGTCCACGGAGGCATTTTCCCTTCCACAGGAAAAGTACATGTATTGGCCGGGTTGCGCTTCCCAGGCACGCACCCAGCCCTGCCTTTTGTCCAGAGGGAAGAACTGAAAGTAAGGCAGTGAGTGGAAGGCAGGACCCGAAAGTGGAGGGCAAACAGAAATCAAAAGAAAGAACCATAATGGAGGTGAAGCATGAAGACCATCTCCAGGGCACTGTGCCCCAAGTGGGCAGATGGAACCAGCCGAGGCCTCCTGGGGCTTCCTGAGGGGAGAGCCATCAGCCAAGGCTAAGTCTCAGCCACTCAGGCAAGGGGCTGAACCGTGTCCAGAGAGAGGCCTGATTGCCGATGCTGTAGTGCCCAACTGGGAAGTGGAAATACCAACAGAAAAGGGCAAGGAGGAAGAGCAGGGAACAAGGAAGGTAGGGCAGTCGTCGGGTCCACGGAGACGGGCAGAGTGGGTACAAGTGCGAGGGCGTGCGCAGGCGTGCTGTCCTGAATGTAACCATGTGCGAGGGGGTGGGGGTGTGCGTGGGCGGGCCCGAGTGATTGCAGTAACATTAAGCACTGGCGCACACAGGCAAAGGTGTGAAGCGATGCTGAGAGTAGGGATTCCACCACTTGCTGCTCCCAATCCCCGCCCTCCTTGCTCCCTGCAGTTTCCCCAAATCAGTGTCCGATGTGCCCTGATGTTCCATGCCTGGGAAACATCCCCCTTCGCCCCTACCTGCCAGGAAGATGGTGACTTTTGTTGTCGCTGGATGTTTTCCGTGTGTTTGTTTTTTGTCACCAATTTCAACGGTGGGCCTACTTCCTGGGACAGCCTGGCCTACAAGATTGTCCCAAACAGCCAGTCCACTCCTCAATTCTAAGAGTCCTTAAGATACTTCAGCGTGTGGGAAATCCCTGGGACGTGGATGTGCTTTCCTTTGGAGCTCCCTCCTGCTCGGTCTACACAGCTAGGAAGAATTTATACGAGCCAAGAAAGGAAACGTTGAGGAAACCGTAAAGAGCCTCACGATCACCTTCCACATTGGTCTCGCGCCAGGCTCTGGGCGGCATGGGCATGACATCCTTAAACACTCACGCCACGGCGACCGCCTGCTTTCCTTTGCATCTGCGGACACAAAATGTCACCAGCCTCGGCAGTAAACAAAGGCTGTCGCCCTGCCATCAGCCCTCAGACACTGCAGCTGCCCCCAAGGGTGGCCCCCGAGGGCCATTCAGGATGGAGAAAAGCAGGATACTAGCCCTGGAAAGTTCAGATGCACATCTAGGAATGATTTCAATGGACCAAGACTCTTGTATCTTCCCAGACTTAGAAAAGCGCTCAAATCTCTGACTTCAGATGTCTGGGAGAGGTTCTGGTGGTGGTGGTGGTGGTGGTGGTGGTGGTGGGGCTGGTGGTGATGGTGCTCTGTTTATTTCATTGTTTTCTGTTTTGTCTTTGTGATTAGCAGCAATCTTTTGCTATTCCCCGACATGTTTCTATTTTTTCCTCTCTTATTCAACGAAAACTCCTAAATAGCCTGGCTCCTTCCTCCCTTACTTCTTCAGAACCTTTCCACAGCACTTTGTGAGTGGCTGTCGTCGTGTCTGTAGTCCTCAGTAAGGTCCCCGAATAAAAGGTTCCTCTCAGCTTTTACGTTGTACCTTTTTCTTCTCTCCACACATCCCAGTCGGCTCTGGATAAAGGCCCTGATCCATCGTTTTGAGGGTCTGCCTGGAAACGCATCATTCCATTAAGGTGTTGAGTGGTTCTTCAGAAGTGGTTGCTGAGATGTGTGCATGTGCGCGTGTGCGTGTCTGTGCGGGAGTGTGTGAATGTGTGTGAGTTTGTGTGTGTGTGTGTGTGTGTGTGTGTGTGTGTGTGTGTACACCGGGGATCCATAATTTCCCCTGAAAGATCTCACGGGTCTTCCAGGGAGAACACTAGGCTAGTGTCAGGGGTTAGGTTGAGAAGCAGAGAGATCTCCATGCCAAACCAACCCCAAAAGCCTCCTTCTTCCACATGACCCTCCAATCCCCAATCCCCACTTCCACTCCCTCCCCCTCCTCCCTGAACTCCCCCTCTCCCCAAGGATAAAAATTCACGGGGGCATCTGGAAAAAATTGAGCATGACATGTGGACGGGCTTTTGGTGCAGAACTGAAGCCTGACAGCCTGGCTAGTGAGGCCTGCGGGAAGAAAGACCCCGGTGGTAGCGAACTTGTGGACAAATGTAGGCGAGGCCAAGTGGCCTTCCCCAAGTAGACCCACCGGTGCGACCCATGCCATCCCCAAATGTACCACCCCTGCGCACACAGGGTGCTCGGGAGTTCCACGCAGGGAGGCAGCGCGGTGGTCTCTTCCGGACCTTCGTGATTCAAATAAAGAAGGGTTCACAACCTTCGGAACCTCCCCAGGATCTGCCTGCCACTGACCCAACGGATCTTTGTCCTAGTGAAGCACTCAACTTGAGCAGAACAGAGGTTGCTCCCTAGGAAGAGATGCGGTGCAGACAAGCCACAGGCCAGGAGGATTCAGAAGATACAAAGAAGAAACTGCAAGCTCACTGGTGGAATCTCTGCAGGGTCGTCGGCAGCGGCGTTCACTGTGAACCAGGGCATCAAGGGAATCAAGAACTGCCTAGCTACACTTCGGGTTTGGTGGAAAGTGGCCAAGTTGGTGAAGAGCCCAGCTGAAGGTGAGATGGGTGGTCTGTGAGCTGGACTATGGATGGGGATGAGGATAATGGGATATTGGTACCTCAGTGGCTGCTGCTGCTGCTGCTGCTGCTGTTGATGATGATGATAATGATGATGGTGATGGGGAGAAGGAGGAGGAGGCGGAGGAGGAGGAGGAAGAGGAGGAGGAGGAGGAGGAGGAGGAGGAGGAGGAGGAGGAGGAGGAGGAGGAAGGTGATCTGATTGTTTCCCAGCCACCACTGCACAGCATCCACTGTGTGGAAGCTACAGGTAGGCGTGGAAGGCTCGGTGGGGGCAGGGAAAGGGATGACTGCCATTTCTGGAGCCACAGTGCCATCCAGCGGATTGCGTTATGTGAAATGCCCAGGCGGCCGAGCTGTGTCTTCTTCCCTGCGCAGGGAAGAGCGAGCCTGTGCTGGGCCGGACGGGTTCTGCGCAAGGCGCAGGAGGTCTACTCCACGGGGTTTCAGAGGCCTCAGAGGGCGCCGTGCCTGCCAGGGCGACACTGTGGGGAAAAGCAGGAGCTCTGGGAGCCCCGGACACAGCAGGCAACTCCCAGACTGTCCAGCCCAGGCAGCAGAGCTTCCCCCGTCAGCCATTTTGGGGGTGGGCCCAGAGGAATTCTGCAACTTTTCCTTCGGTGTCCCTGCTGGGGAGTGCCGGAGTGCCCTGCCTGCGGCCGCACTGGGGTCACGTGGCCCCCTTCCTCACCGGGAGCTGAGGGGCTTAGAGGTTCTGGGGCCGGGGCCATTTGCACCGGACACTCCCAGGGGCGGCCATCTCGTGCTGCCCCTGGGGTTTCTGAGGGCCTTGTCCAGCTGCAGAAGCAGGGTCCGGTCTCCCGCGGAGAGCACACATGAAGGCACGGCCCGGAGCCCATTGCCCATGTGCGCCCTCAGGACAACACACCCACCGCAGTCCCACCCCGTGCCGTCCCCACTGAGCCCGTTGCTTCCAGCCCTGTGGCTGTCTCCATCCCTGGAGACCTGGTAACTGGCTTTGACCGAAACCATCTCCGCTTGGTGGCAGTATGGCTCCATCAATGCCAACTAAGCTCCTAACCCCGCCCCCACCACCCCATCAGGCCTTCGACTTCCTCCCCTTGTTAGGTAAAATCAAAAGCAAAACCAAACCAACACAGACAGTCCCATGAAGGAGGAGAGAAAAGGAAAGAAAGCAGCCAGCCACGGGCACCCACGTGGACCACCAAATGCACAGGACAAAAGGACCAGTGGCCACGAGGCTGGACACCCTGCAGTCCTTTCCACTTCCTTTCCTCCAACCCCTTTTTCTGGACTCCTGCTCTTGGGAGAAGTAAAAGGCAAAGGGTACACCAAGCGACCAGGCTGGGTGACATTGCCTGAGGGTCTAGATCACAGGACTTCTCCTGGACTAGGCGGCGGCCACCATGCTGGTGGCGAAAACCACGCTGGCTTGCAAGTCACATTGTTGCAGGACTCCCGTTTCCCTTTCAAGGCCCGGAGCTTCAGCTTGAGGCCACCACCTCGGGCTGGCCCAACAGTGCAGCCAGAAGTGGCTGGCCCAACCTGGAGGCGCCCCCAACATGGGGTGCCAAGGACTGACTCTGGGCAGGCTGGCCTTGCCCTCACACAGGAACCTGGCAAGGCCAACAGACATCGCCAGTCACAGAGCCCCACACAGGGCCGTGATTCTCTGGAGGATGGGCACAGACTCTGCTCGCACTTGAAGACCCCATTTATCTGGCTGAACAAGGGAGGCTTCAGGTTTACACTGGCAGCTTGGGCCCACCTGCTGACAGACGACTATCTCGTGGAACACAGAATGGCTGCGTGTCCCTTTTTGAGAGCCTCTCTGGGAATGCGTGTTTCAGCCATTCTCAGAGTACTTGCTGCGGGCAGGGGATGGGGGTGGGGCGGGGGGAGACTGGTGCGAGGGTATATAGGAAAGCACAGGTGACGGCGTGTGTCAGGATGTTTGTGGTTGTGTGAGGATGTGCTGTGTGTGGCGGGGTAGGAGATAGGGTGTGTGTGTGTGTGTGTGTGTGTGTGTGTGTGTGTGTGTGTGTCACTGTGTGTGTGTGTACACAAGCACGTGCTCTCACACCTGTCTAAGGTCCTTGCCTGACCGTGGGCAAGTGTTGCCGAGGGTATCCGGGTGTGGGTGCTTGAGTGCCTGGTCTCGTGAGCAGCGGCCAGCACCAACCTGCCTGGGCTTGTGGACAGGGAGGCGACCGCTGGTAAGTATACAGTGAAATCTATTCTGTTCCGATCACGCCATTGGATTGGGAACCAACGGCAAGCAGGGAGCAACTTGAGGAGGCTCCTACTGGCTCAAGATTGGACTTGAAGGGCTTCCATAAGGAGAACAACTGCACGGAATGGAAAGTCAAGAGATAATATTGCAAGCCTTGAGTTCATCCTGCTGTTTCATTGCGAAGTAACTCCTGGATCGTCTTTGGTTTTGTTGATGTTTAGTTCTGTGGGTTTTCCCGGAGGATGACAATGACCTCCAGCACTGGAGAAGGGAAAAGATGTCGAGAAGGAAGGGGAAGAGTCCAAACTGAACCACACGACTGCCTTCTCCTACACCTGTGCCTCCCCCTTAACCAAAGAGCAGACGTGCGAGGAGGACGCTGAGGAAACTAGGACAGCTCAGAATAGACAGTGAAAGGAATAGAGGGAAGCAGTAAGTGACCACCACCACCACCACCGTCACCATCACCACCACCTCCACCACCATCGCCACGACAACCTCCAGCGTTGCCGTGGATCCGGTGCAGGGGCGATTCACTGTGTATCTTTCGCCACATGCACAGGGAGTGACAGGGAGACACAAGCTGCCGGGAAAACAAAGGACAGGCCACCAGGCAGGCCCCTGACCTGGGCAGGGTGGCTGGGGTTGGGGGCGGGTCCCTCCTGAGCGCCATCAAGGGCTCCGACTCAGCAGTAGGCCTGCCCGGCATAAAGAAGGCAAAAGGAGAGGTAGAGCCACCTTCTGACATCCTGAATATGTCATAGGTACACTGCAAAGGGCCAAAGAGCCCCGGGATGTACTCAGGGCACGGAAAAGTTAGGTAGAACCCTGGGAACTCTACTTTAATAGGGGGAGGTAAGGGACACGAGAGGGGTGAGGTAATCCCCGATGGCAATTAAGGGATGGCTGTGAGGGAATGCCCCTTACTCTCCCAGTCCACGGAGGCATTTTCCCTTCCACAGGAAAAGTACATGTATTGGCCGGGTTGCGCTTCCCAGGCACGCACCCAGCCCTGCCTTTTGTCCAGAGGGAAGAACTGAAAGTAAGGCAGTGAGTGGAAGGCAGGACCCGAAAGTGGAGGGCAAACAGAAATCAAAAGAAAGAACCATAATGGAGGTGAAGCATGAAGACCATCTCCAGGGCACTGTGCCCCAAGTGGGCAGATGGAACCAGCCGAGGCCTCCTGGGGCTTCCTGAGGGGAGAGCCATCAGCCAAGGCTAAGTCTCAGCCACTCAGGCAAGGGGCTGAACCGTGTCCAGAGAGAGGCCTGATTGCCGATGCTGTAGTGCCCAACTGGGAAGTGGAAATACCAACAGAAAAGGGCAAGGAGGAAGAGCAGGGAACAAGGAAGGTAGGGCAGTCGTCGGGTCCACGGAGACGGGCAGAGTGGGTACAAGTGCGAGGGCGTGCGCAGGCGTGCTGTCCTGAATGTAACCATGTGCGAGGGGGTGGGGGTGTGCGTGGGCGGGCCCGAGTGATTGCAGTAACATTAAGCACTGGCGCACACAGGCAAAGGTGTGAAGCGATGCTGAGAGTAGGGATTCCACCACTTGCTGCTCCCAATCCCCGCCCTCCTTGCTCCCTGCAGTTTCCCCAAATCAGTGTCCGATGTGCCCTGATGTTCCATGCCTGGGAAACATCCCCCTTCGCCCCTACCTGCCAGGAAGATGGTGACTTTTGTTGTCGCTGGATGTTTTCCGTGTGTTTGTTTTTTGTCACCAATTTCAACGGTGGGCCTACTTCCTGGGACAGCCTGGCCTACAAGATTGTCCCAAACAGCCAGTCCACTCCTCAATTCTAAGAGTCCTTAAGATACTTCAGCGTGTGGGAAATCCCTGGGACGTGGATGTGCTTTCCTTTGGAGCTCCCTCCTGCTCGGTCTACACAGCTAGGAAGAATTTATACGAGCCAAGAAAGGAAACGTTGAGGAAACCGTAAAGAGCCTCACGATCACCTTCCACATTGGTCTCGCGCCAGGCTCTGGGCGGCATGGGCATGACATCCTTAAACACTCACGCCACGGCGACCGCCTGCTTTCCTTTGCATCTGCGGACACAAAATGTCACCAGCCTCGGCAGTAAACAAAGGCTGTCGCCCTGCCATCAGCCCTCAGACACTGCAGCTGCCCCCAAGGGTGGCCCCCGAGGGCCATTCAGGATGGAGAAAAGCAGGATACTAGCCCTGGAAAGTTCAGATGCACATCTAGGAATGATTTCAATGGACCAAGACTCTTGTATCTTCCCAGACTTAGAAAAGCGCTCAAATCTCTGACTTCAGATGTCTGGGAGAGGTTCTGGTGGTGGTGGTGGTGGTGGTGGTGGTGGTGGGGCTGGTGGTGATGGTGCTCTGTTTATTTCATTGTTTTCTGTTTTGTCTTTGTGATTAGCAGCAATCTTTTGCTATTCCCCGACATGTTTCTATTTTTTCCTCTCTTATTCAACGAAAACTCCTAAATAGCCTGGCTCCTTCCTCCCTTACTTCTTCAGAACCTTTCCACAGCACTTTGTGAGTGGCTGTCGTCGTGTCTGTAGTCCTCAGTAAGGTCCCCGAATAAAAGGTTCCTCTCAGCTTTTACATTGTACCTTTTTCTTCTCTCCACACATCCCAGTCGGCTCTGGATAAAGGCCCTGATCCATCGTTTTGAGGGTCTGCCTGGAAACGCATCATTCCATTAAGGTGTTGAGTGGTTCTTCAGAAGTGGTTGCTGAGATGTGTGCATGTGCGCGTGTGCGTGTCTGTGCGGGAGTGTGTGAATGTGTGTGAGTTTGTGTGTGTGTGTGTGTGTGTGTGTGTGTGTACACCGGGGATCCATAATTTCCCCTGAAAGATCTCACGGGTCTTCCAGGGAGAACACTAGGCTAGTGTCAGGGGTTAGGTTGAGAAGCAGAGAGATCTCCATGCCAAACCAACCCCAAAAGCCTCCTTCTTCCACATGACCCTCCAATCCCCAATCCCCACTTCCACTCCCTCCCCCTCCTCCCTGAACTCCCCCTCTCCCCAAGGATAAAAATTCACGGGGGCATCTGGAAAAAATTGAGCATGACATGTGGACGGGCTTTTGGTGCAGAACTGAAGCCTGACAGCCTGGCTAGTGAGGCCTGCGGGAAGAAAGACCCCGGTGGTAGCGAACTTGTGGACAAATGTAGGCGAGGCCAAGTGGCCTTCCCCAAGTAGACCCACCGGTGCGACCCATGCCATCCCCAAATGTACCACCCCTGCGCACACAGGGTGCTCGGGAGTTCCACGCAGGGAGGCAGCGCGGTGGTCTCTTCCGGACCTTCGTGATTCAAATAAAGAAGGGTTCACAACCTTCGGAACCTCCCCAGGATCTGCCTGCCACTGACCCAACGGATCTTTGTCCTAGTGAAGCACTCAACTTGAGCAGAACAGAGGTTGCTCCCTAGGAAGAGATGCGGTGCAGACAAGCCACAGGCCAGGAGGATTCAGAAGATACAAAGAAGAAACTGCAAGCTCACTGGTGGAATCTCTGCAGGGTCGTCGGCAGCGGCGTTCACTGTGAACCAGGGCATCAAGGGAATCAAGAACTGCCTAGCTACACTTCGGGTTTGGTGGAAAGTGGCCAAGTTGGTGAAGAGCCCAGCTGAAGGTGAGATGGGTGGTCTGTGAGCTGGACTATGGATGGGGATGAGGATAATGGGATATTGGTACCTCAGTGGCTGCTGCTGCTGCTGCTGCTGCTGCTGTTGATGATGATGATAATGATGATGGTGATGGGGAGGAGGAGGAGGAGGAAGAGGAGGAGGAGGAGGAGGAGGAGGAGGAGGAGGAGGAGGAGGAGGAAGGTGATCTGATTGTTTCCCAGCCACCACTGCACAGCATCCACTGTGTGGAAGCTACAGGTAGGCGTGGAAGGCTCGGTGGGGGCAGGGAAAGGGATGACTGCCATTTCTGGAGCCACAGTGCCATCCAGCGGATTGCGTTATGTGAAATGCCCAGGCGGCCGAGCTGTGTCTTCTTCCCTGCGCAGGGAAGAGCGAGCCTGTGCTGGGCCGGATGGGTTCTGCGCAAGGCGCAGGAGGTCTACTCCACGGGGTTTCAGAGGCCTCAGAGGGCGCCGTGCCTGCCAGGGCGACACTGTGGGGAAAAGCAGGAGCTCTGGGAGCCCCGGACACAGCAGGCAACTCCCAGACTGTCCAGCCCAGGCAGCAGAGCTTCCCCCGTCAGCCATTTTGGGGGTGGGCCCAGAGGAATTCTGCAACTTTTCCTTCGGTGTCCCTGCTGGGGAGTGCCGGAGTGCCCTGCCTGCGGCCGCACTGGGGTCACGTGGCCCCCTTCCTCACCGGGAGCTGAGGGGCTTAGAGGTTCTGGGGCCGGGGCCATTTGCACCGGACACTCCCAGGGGCGGCCATCTCGTGCTGCCCCTGGGGTTTCTGAGGGCCTTGTCCAGCTGCAGAAGCAGGGTCCGGTCTCCCGCGGAGAGCACACATGAAGGCACGGCCCGGAGCCCATTGCCCATGTGCGCCCTCAGGACAACACACCCACCGCAGTCCCACCCCGTGCCGTCCCCACTGAGCCCGTTGCTTCCAGCCCTGTGGCTGTCTCCATCCCTGGAGACCTGGTAACTGGCTTTGACCGAAACCATCTCCGCTTGGTGGCAGTATGGCTCCATCAATGCCAACTAAGCTCCTAACCCCGCCCCCACCACCCCATCAGGCCTTCGACTTCCTCCCCTTGTTAGGTAAAATCAAAAGCAAAACCAAACCAACACAGACAGTCCCATGAAGGAGGAGAGAAAAGGAAAGAAAGCAGCCAGCCACGGGCACCCACGTGGACCACCAAATGCACAGGACAAAAGGACCAGTGGCCACGAGGCTGGACACCCTGCAGTCCTTTCCACTTCCTTTCCTCCAACCCCTTTTTCTGGACTCCTGCTCTTGGGAGAAGTAAAAGGCAAAGGGTACACCAAGCGACCAGGCTGGGTGACATTGCCTGAGGGTCTAGATCACAGGACTTCTCCTGGACTAGGCGGCGGCGGCCACCATGCTGGTGGCGAAAACCACGCTGGCTTGCAAGTCACATTGTTGCAGGACTCCCGTTTCCCTTTCAAGGCCCGGAGCTTCAGCTTGAGGCCACCACCTCGGGCTGGCCCAACAGTGCAGCCAGAAGTGGCTGGCCCAACCTGGAGGCGCCCCCAACATGGGGTGCCAAGGACTGACTCTGGGCAGGCTGGCCTTGCCCTCACACAGGAACCTGGCAAGGCCAACAGACATCGCCAGTCACAGAGCCCCACACAGGGCCGTGATTCTCTGGAGGATGGGCACAGACTCTGCTCGCACTTGAAGACCCCATTTATCTGGCTGAACAAGGGAGGCTTCAGGTTTACACTGGCAGCTTGGGCCCACCTGCTGACAGACGACTATCTCGTGGAACACAGAATGGCTGCGTGTCCCTTTTTGAGAGCCTCTCTGGGAATGCGTGTTTCAGCCATTCTCAGAGTACTTGCTGCGGGCAGGGGATGGGGGTGGGGCGGGGGGAGACTGGTGCGAGGGTATATAGGAAAGCACAGGTGACGGCGTGTGTCAGGATGTTTGTGGTTGTGTGAGGATGTGCTGTGTGTGGCGGGGTAGGAGATAGGGTGTGTGTGTGTGTGTGTGTGTGTGTGTGTGTGTGTGTGTGTGTGTCACTGTGTGTGTGTGTACACAAGCACGTGCTCTCACACCTGTCTAAGGTCCTTGCCTGACCGTGGGCAAGTGTTGCCGAGGGTATCCGGGTGTGGGTGCTTGAGTGCCTGGTCTCGTGAGCAGCGGCCAGCACCAACCTGCCTGGGCTTGTGGACAGGGAGGCGACCGCTGGTAAGTATACAGTGAAATCTATTCTGTTCCGATCACGCCATTGGATTGGGAACCAACGGCAAGCAGGGAGCAACTTGAGGAGGCTCCTACTGGCTCAAGATTGGACTTGAAGGGCTTCCATAAGGAGAACAACTGCACGGAATGGAAAGTCAAGAGATAATATTGCAAGCCTTGAGTTCATCCTGCTGTTTCATTGCGAAGTAACTCCTGGATCGTCTTTGGTTTTGTTGATGTTTAGTTCTGTGGGTTTTCCCGGAGGATGACAATGACCTCCAGCACTGGAGAAGGGAAAAGATGTCGAGAAGGAAGGGGAAGAGTCCAAACTGAACCACACGACTGCCTTCTCCTACACCTGTGCCTCCCCCTTAACCAAAGAGCAGACGTGCGAGGAGGACGCTGAGGAAACTAGGACAGCTCAGAATAGACAGTGAAAGGAATAGAGGGAAGCAGTAAGTGACCACCACCACCACCACCGTCACCATCACCACCACCTCCACCACCATCGCCACGACAACCTCCAGCGTTGCCGTGGATCCGGTGCAGGGGCGATTCACTGTGTATCTTTCGCCACATGCACAGGGAGTGACAGGGAGACACAAGCTGCCGGGAAAACAAAGGACAGGCCACCAGGCAGGCCCCTGACCTGGGCAGGGTGGCTGGGGTTGGGGGCGGGTCCCTCCTGAGCGCCATCAAGGGCTCCGACTCAGCAGTAGGCCTGCCCGGCATAAAGAAGGCAAAAGGAGAGGTAGAGCCACCTTCTGACATCCTGAATATGTCATAGGTACACTGCAAAGGGCCAAAGAGCCCCGGGATGTACTCAGGGCACGGAAAAGTTAGGTAGAACCCTGGGAACTCTACTTTAATAGGGGGAGGTAAGGGACACGAGAAGGGTGAGGTAATCCCCGATGGCAATTAAGGGATGGCTGTGAGGGAATGCCCCTTACTCTCCCAGTCCACGGAGGCATTTTCCCTTCCACAGGAAAAGTACATGTATTGGCCGGGTTGCGCTTCCCAGGCACGCACCCAGCCCTGCCTTTTGTCCAGAGGGAAGAACTGAAAGTAAGGCAGTGAGTGGAAGGCAGGACCCGAAAGTGGAGGGCAAACAGAAATCAAAAGAAAGAACCATAATGGAGGTGAAGCATGAAGACCATCTCCAGGGCACTGTGCCCCAAGTGGGCAGATGGAACCAGCCGAGGCCTCCTGGGGCTTCCTGAGGGGAGAGCCATCAGCCAAGGCTAAGTCTCAGCCACTCAGGCAAGGGGCTGAACCGTGTCCAGAGAGAGGCCTGATTGCCGATGCTGTAGTGCCCAACTGGGAAGTGGAAATACCAACAGAAAAGGGCAAGGAGGAAGAGCAGGGAACAAGGAAGGTAGGGCAGTCGTCGGGTCCACGGAGACGGGCAGAGTGGGTACAAGTGCGAGGGCGTGCGCAGGCGTGCTGTCCTGAATGTAACCATGTGCGAGGGGGTGGGGGTGTGCGTGGGCGGGCCCGAGTGATTGCAGTAACATTAAGCACTGGCGCACACAGGCAAAGGTGTGAAGCGATGCTGAGAGTAGGGATTCCACCACTTGCTGCTCCCAATCCCCGCCCTCCTTGCTCCCTGCAGTTTCCCCAAATCAGTGTCCGATGTGCCCTGATGTTCCATGCCTGGGAAACATCCCCCTTCGCCCCTACCTGCCAGGAAGATGGTGACTTTTGTTGTCGCTGGATGTTTTCCGTGTGTTTGTTTTTTGTCACCAATTTCAACGGTGGGCCTACTTCCTGGGACAGCCTGGCCTACAAGATTGTCCCAAACAGCCAGTCCACTCCTCAATTCTAAGAGTCCTTAAGATACTTCAGCGTGTGGGAAATCCCTGGGACGTGGATGTGCTTTCCTTTGGAGCTCCCTCCTGCTCGGTCTACACAGCTAGGAAGAATTTATACGAGCCAAGAAAGGAAACGTTGAGGAAACCGTAAAGAGCCTCACGATCACCTTCCACATTGGTCTCGCGCCAGGCTCTGGGCGGCATGGGCATGACATCCTTAAACACTCACGCCACGGCGACCGCCTGCTTTCCTTTGCATCTGCGGACACAAAATGTCACCAGCCTCGGCAGTAAACAAAGGCTGTCGCCCTGCCATCAGCCCTCAGACACTGCAGCTGCCCCCAAGGGTGGCCCCCGAGGGCCATTCAGGATGGAGAAAAGCAGGATACTAGCCCTGGAAAGTTCAGATGCACATCTAGGAATGATTTCAATGGACCAAGACTCTTGTATCTTCCCAGACTTAGAAAAGCGCTCAAATCTCTGACTTCAGATGTCTGGGAGAGGTTCTGGTGGTGGTGGTGGTGGTGGTGGTGGTGGTGGTGGTGGTGGTGGGGCTGGTGGTGATGGTGCTCTGTTTATTTCATTGTTTTCTGTTTTGTCTTTGTGATTAGCAGCAATCTTTTGCTATTCCCCGACATGTTTCTATTTTTTCCTCTCTTATTCAACGAAAACTCCTAAATAGCCTGGCTCCTTCCTCCCTTACTTCTTCAGAACCTTTCCACAGCACTTTGTGAGTGGCTGTCGTCGTGTCTGTAGTCCTCAGTAAGGTCCCCGAATAAAAGGTTCCTCTCAGCTTTTACGTTGTACCTTTTTCTTCTCTCCACACATCCCAGTCGGCTCTGGATAAAGGCCCTGATCCATCGTTTTGAGGGTCTGCCTGGAAACGCATCATTCCATTAAGGTGTTGAGTGGTTCTTCAGAAGTGGTTGCTGAGATGTGTGCATGTGCGCGTGTGCGTGTCTGTGCGGGAGTGTGTGAATGTGTGTGAGTTTGTGTGTGTGTGTGTGTGTGTGTGTGTGTGTGTGTGTGTACACCGGGGATCCATAATTTCCCCTGAAAGATCTCACGGGTCTTCCAGGGAGAACACTAGGCTAGTGTCAGGGGTTAGGTTGAGAAGCAGAGAGATCTCCATGCCAAACCAACCCCAAAAGCCTCCTTCTTCCACATGACCCTCCAATCCCCAATCCCCACTTCCACTCCCTCCCCCTCCTCCCTGAACTCCCCCTCTCCCCAAGGATAAAAATTCACGGGGGCATCTGGAAAAAATTGAGCATGACATGTGGACGGGCTTTTGGTGCAGAACTGAAGCCTGACAGCCTGGCTAGTGAGGCCTGCGGGAAGAAAGACCCCGGTGGTAGCGAACTTGTGGACAAATGTAGGCGAGGCCAAGTGGCCTTCCCCAAGTAGACCCACCGGTGCGACCCATGCCATCCCCAAATGTACCACCCCTGCGCACACAGGGTGCTCGGGAGTTCCACGCAGGGAGGCAGCGCGGTGGTCTCTTCCGGACCTTCGTGATTCAAATAAAGAAGGGTTCACAACCTTCGGAACCTCCCCAGGATCTGCCTGCCACTGACCCAACGGATCTTTGTCCTAGTGAAGCACTCAACTTGAGCAGAACAGAGGTTGCTCCCTAGGAAGAGATGCGGTGCAGACAAGCCACAGGCCAGGAGGATTCAGAAGATACAAAGAAGAAACTGCAAGCTCACTGGTGGAATCTCTGCAGGGTCGTCGGCAGCGGCGTTCACTGTGAACCAGGGCATCAAGGGAATCAAGAACTGCCTAGCTACACTTCGGGTTTGGTGGAAAGTGGCCAAGTTGGTGAAGAGCCCAGCTGAAGGTGAGATGGGTGGTCTGTGAGCTGGACTATGGATGGGGATGAGGATAATGGGATATTGGTACCTCAGTGGCTGCTGCTGCTGCTGCTGCTGCTGTTGATGATGATGATAATGATGATGGTGATGGGGAGAAGGAGGAGGAGGCGGAGGAGGAGGAGGAAGAGGAGGAGGAGGAGGAGGAGGAGGAGGAGGAGGAGGAGGAGGAAGGTGATCTGATTGTTTCCCAGCCACCACTGCACAGCATCCACTGTGTGGAAGCTACAGGTAGGCGTGGAAGGCTCGGTGGGGGCAGGGAAAGGGATGACTGCCATTTCTGGAGCCACAGTGCCATCCAGCGGATTGCGTTATGTGAAATGCCCAGGCGGCCGAGCTGTGTCTTCTTCCCTGCGCAGGGAAGAGCGAGCCTGTGCTGGGCCGGACGGGTTCTGCGCAAGGCGCAGGAGGTCTACTCCACGGGGTTTCAGAGGCCTCAGAGGGCGCCGTGCCTGCCAGGGCGACACTGTGGGGAAAAGCAGGAGCTCTGGGAGCCCCGGACACAGCAGGCAACTCCCAGACTGTCCAGCCCAGGCAGCAGAGCTTCCCCCGTCAGCCATTTTGGGGGTGGGCCCAGAGGAATTCTGCAACTTTTCCTTCGGTGTCCCTGCTGGGGAGTGCCGGAGTGCCCTGCCTGCGGCCGCACTGGGGTCACGTGGCCCCCTTCCTCACCGGGAGCTGAGGGGCTTAGAGGTTCTGGGGCCGGGGCCATTTGCACCGGACACTCCCAGGGGCGGCCATCTCGTGCTGCCCCTGGGGTTTCTGAGGGCCTTGTCCAGCTGCAGAAGCAGGGTCCGGTCTCCCGCGGAGAGCACACATGAAGGCACGGCCCGGAGCCCATTGCCCATGTGCGCCCTCAGGACAACACACCCACCGCAGTCCCACCCCGTGCCGTCCCCACTGAGCCCGTTGCTTCCAGCCCTGTGGCTGTCTCCATCCCTGGAGACCTGGTAACTGGCTTTGACCGAAACCATCTCCGCTTGGTGGCAGTATGGCTCCATCAATGCCAACTAAGCTCCTAACCCCGCCCCCACCACCCCATCAGGCCTTCGACTTCCTCCCCTTGTTAGGTAAAATCAAAAGCAAAACCAAACCAACACAGACAGTCCCATGAAGGAGGAGAGAAAAGGAAAGAAAGCAGCCAGCCACGGGCACCCACGTGGACCACCAAATGCACAGGACAAAAGGACCAGTGGCCACGAGGCTGGACACCCTGCAGTCCTTTCCACTTCCTTTCCTCCAACCCCTTTTTCTGGACTCCTGCTCTTGGGAGAAGTAAAAGGCAAAGGGTACACCAAGCGACCAGGCTGGGTGACATTGCCTGAGGGTCTAGATCACAGGACTTCTCCTGGACTAGGCGGCGGCCACCATGCTGGTGGCGAAAACCACGCTGGCTTGCAAGTCACATTGTTGCAGGACTCCCGTTTCCCTTTCAAGGCCCGGAGCTTCAGCTTGAGGCCACCACCTCGGGCTGGCCCAACAGTGCAGCCAGAAGTGGCTGGCCCAACCTGGAGGCGCCCCCAACATGGGGTGCCAAGGACTGACTCTGGGCAGGCTGGCCTTGCCCTCACACAGGAACCTGGCAAGGCCAACAGACATCGCCAGTCACAGAGCCCCACACAGGGCCGTGATTCTCTGGAGGATGGGCACAGACTCTGCTCGCACTTGAAGACCCCATTTATCTGGCTGAACAAGGGAGGCTTCAGGTTTACACTGGCAGCTTGGGCCCACCTGCTGACAGACGACTATCTCGTGGAACACAGAATGGCTGCGTGTCCCTTTTTGAGAGCCTCTCTGGGAATGCGTGTTTCAGCCATTCTCAGAGTACTTGCTGCGGGCAGGGGATGGGGGTGGGGCGGGGGGAGACTGGTGCGAGGGTATATAGGAAAGCACAGGTGACGGCGTGTGTCAGGATGTTTGTGGTTGTGTGAGGATGTGCTGTGTGTGGCGGGGTAGGAGATAGGGTGTGTGTGTGTGTGTGTGTGTGTGTGTGTCACTGTGTGTGTGTGTACACAAGCACGTGCTCTCACACCTGTCTAAGGTCCTTGCCTGACCGTGGGCAAGTGTTGCCGAGGGTATCCGGGTGTGGGTGCTTGAGTGCCTGGTCTCGTGAGCAGCGGCCAGCACCAACCTGCCTGGGCTTGTGGACAGGGAGGCGACCGCTGGTAAGTATACAGTGAAATCTATTCTGTTCCGATCACGCCATTGGATTGGGAACCAACGGCAAGCAGGGAGCAACTTGAGGAGGCTCCTACTGGCTCAAGATTGGACTTGAAGGGCTTCCATAAGGAGAACAACTGCACGGAATGGAAAGTCAAGAGATAATATTGCAAGCCTTGAGTTCATCCTGCTGTTTCATTGCGAAGTAACTCCTGGATCGTCTTTGGTTTTGTTGATGTTTAGTTCTGTGGGTTTTCCCGGAGGATGACAATGACCTCCAGCACTGGAGAAGGGAAAAGATGTCGAGAAGGAAGGGGAAGAGTCCAAACTGAACCACACGACTGCCTTCTCCTACACCTGTGCCTCCCCCTTAACCAAAGAGCAGACGTGCGAGGAGGACGCTGAGGAAACTAGGACAGCTCAGAATAGACAGTGAAAGGAATAGAGGGAAGCAGTAAGTGACCACCACCACCACCACCGTCACCATCACCACCACCTCCACCACCATCGCCACGACAACCTCCAGCGTTGCCGTGGATCCGGTGCAGGGGCGATTCACTGTGTATCTTTCGCCACATGCACAGGGAGTGACAGGGAGACACAAGCTGCCGGGAAAACAAAGGACAGGCCACCAGGCAGGCCCCTGACCTGGGCAGGGTGGCTGGGGTTGGGGGCGGGTCCCTCCTGAGCGCCATCAAGGGCTCCGACTCAGCAGTAGGCCTGCCCGGCATAAAGAAGGCAAAAGGAGAGGTAGAGCCACCTTCTGACATCCTGAATATGTCATAGGTACACTGCAAAGGGCCAAAGAGCCCCGGGATGTACTCAGGGCACGGAAAAGTTAGGTAGAACCCTGGGAACTCTACTTTAATAGGGGGAGGTAAGGGACACGAGAGGGGTGAGGTAATCCCCGATGGCAATTAAGGGATGGCTGTGAGGGAATGCCCCTTACTCTCCCAGTCCACGGAGGCATTTTCCCTTCCACAGGAAAAGTACATGTATTGGCCGGGTTGCGCTTCCCAGGCACGCACCCAGCCCTGCCTTTTGTCCAGAGGGAAGAACTGAAAGTAAGGCAGTGAGTGGAAGGCAGGACCCGAAAGTGGAGGGCAAACAGAAATCAAAAGAAAGAACCATAATGGAGGTGAAGCATGAAGACCATCTCCAGGGCACTGTGCCCCAAGTGGGCAGATGGAACCAGCCGAGGCCTCCTGGGGCTTCCTGAGGGGAGAGCCATCAGCCAAGGCTAAGTCTCAGCCACTCAGGCAAGGGGCTGAACCGTGTCCAGAGAGAGGCCTGATTGCCGATGCTGTAGTGCCCAACTGGGAAGTGGAAATACCAACAGAAAAGGGCAAGGAGGAAGAGCAGGGAACAAGGAAGGTAGGGCAGTCGTCGGGTCCACGGAGACGGGCAGAGTGGGTACAAGTGCGAGGGCGTGCGCAGGCGTGCTGTCCTGAATGTAACCATGTGCGAGGGGGTGGGGGTGTGCGTGGGCGGGCCCGAGTGATTGCAGTAACATTAAGCACTGGCGCACACAGGCAAAGGTGTGAAGCGATGCTGAGAGTAGGGATTCCACCACTTGCTGCTCCCAATCCCCGCCCTCCTTGCTCCCTGCAGTTTCCCCAAATCAGTGTCCGATGTGCCCTGATGTTCCATGCCTGGGAAACATCCCCCTTCGCCCCTACCTGCCAGGAAGATGGTGACTTTTGTTGTCGCTGGATGTTTTCCGTGTGTTTGTTTTTTGTCACCAATTTCAACGGTGGGCCTACTTCCTGGGACAGCCTGGCCTACAAGATTGTCCCAAACAGCCAGTCCACTCCTCAATTCTAAGAGTCCTTAAGATACTTCAGCGTGTGGGAAATCCCTGGGACGTGGATGTGCTTTCCTTTGGAGCTCCCTCCTGCTCGGTCTACACAGCTAGGAAGAATTTATACGAGCCAAGAAAGGAAACGTTGAGGAAACCGTAAAGAGCCTCACGATCACCTTCCACATTGGTCTCGCGCCAGGCTCTGGGCGGCATGGGCATGACATCCTTAAACACTCACGCCACGGCGACCGCCTGCTTTCCTTTGCATCTGCGGACACAAAATGTCACCAGCCTCGGCAGTAAACAAAGGCTGTCGCCCTGCCATCAGCCCTCAGACACTGCAGCTGCCCCCAAGGGTGGCCCCCGAGGGCCATTCAGGATGGAGAAAAGCAGGATACTAGCCCTGGAAAGTTCAGATGCACATCTAGGAATGATTTCAATGGACCAAGACTCTTGTATCTTCCCAGACTTAGAAAAGCGCTCAAATCTCTGACTTCAGATGTCTGGGAGAGGTTCTGGTGGTGGTGGTGGTGGTGGTGGTGGTGGTGGGGCTGGTGGTGATGGTGCTCTGTTTATTTCATTGTTTTCTGTTTTGTCTTTGTGATTAGCAGCAATCTTTTGCTATTCCCCGACATGTTTCTATTTTTTCCTCTCTTATTCAACGAAAACTCCTAAATAGCCTGGCTCCTTCCTCCCTTACTTCTTCAGAACCTTTCCACAGCACTTTGTGAGTGGCTGTCGTCGTGTCTGTAGTCCTCAGTAAGGTCCCCGAATAAAAGGTTCCTCTCAGCTTTTACATTGTACCTTTTTCTTCTCTCCACACATCCCAGTCGGCTCTGGATAAAGGCCCTGATCCATCGTTTTGAGGGTCTGCCTGGAAACGCATCATTCCATTAAGGTGTTGAGTGGTTCTTCAGAAGTGGTTGCTGAGATGTGTGCATGTGCGCGTGTGCGTGTCTGTGCGGGAGTGTGTGAATGTGTGTGAGTTTGTGTGTGTGTGTGTGTGTGTGTGTGTGTGTACACCGGGGATCCATAATTTCCCCTGAAAGATCTCACGGGTCTTCCAGGGAGAACACTAGGCTAGTGTCAGGGGTTAGGTTGAGAAGCAGAGAGATCTCCATGCCAAACCAACCCCAAAAGCCTCCTTCTTCCACATGACCCTCCAATCCCCAATCCCCACTTCCACTCCCTCCCCCTCCTCCCTGAACTCCCCCTCTCCCCAAGGATAAAAATTCACGGGGGCATCTGGAAAAAATTGAGCATGACATGTGGACGGGCTTTTGGTGCAGAACTGAAGCCTGACAGCCTGGCTAGTGAGGCCTGCGGGAAGAAAGACCCCGGTGGTAGCGAACTTGTGGACAAATGTAGGCGAGGCCAAGTGGCCTTCCCCAAGTAGACCCACCGGTGCGACCCATGCCATCCCCAAATGTACCACCCCTGCGCACACAGGGTGCTCGGGAGTTCCACGCAGGGAGGCAGCGCGGTGGTCTCTTCCGGACCTTCGTGATTCAAATAAAGAAGGGTTCACAACCTTCGGAACCTCCCCAGGATCTGCCTGCCACTGACCCAACGGATCTTTGTCCTAGTGAAGCACTCAACTTGAGCAGAACAGAGGTTGCTCCCTAGGAAGAGATGCGGTGCAGACAAGCCACAGGCCAGGAGGATTCAGAAGATACAAAGAAGAAACTGCAAGCTCACTGGTGGAATCTCTGCAGGGTCGTCGGCAGCGGCGTTCACTGTGAACCAGGGCATCAAGGGAATCAAGAACTGCCTAGCTACACTTCGGGTTTGGTGGAAAGTGGCCAAGTTGGTGAAGAGCCCAGCTGAAGGTGAGATGGGTGGTCTGTGAGCTGGACTATGGATGGGGATGAGGATAATGGGATATTGGTACCTCAGTGGCTGCTGCTGCTGCTGCTGCTGCTGCTGTTGATGATGATGATAATGATGATGGTGATGGGGAGAAGGAGGAGGAGGCGGAGGAGGAGGAGGAAGAGGAGGAGGAGGAGGAGGAGGAGGAGGAGGAGGAGGAGGAGGAGGAGGAAGGTGATCTGATTGTTTCCCAGCCACCACTGCACAGCATCCACTGTGTGGAAGCTACAGGTAGGCGTGGAAGGCTCGGTGGGGGCAGGGAAAGGGATGACTGCCATTTCTGGAGCCACAGTGCCATCCAGCGGATTGCGTTATGTGAAATGCCCAGGCGGCCGAGCTGTGTCTTCTTCCCTGCGCAGGGAAGAGCGAGCCTGTGCTGGGCCGGACGGGTTCTGCGCAAGGCGCAGGAGGTCTACTCCACGGGGTTTCAGAGGCCTCAGAGGGCGCCGTGCCTGCCAGGGCGACACTGTGGGGAAAAGCAGGAGCTCTGGGAGCCCCGGACACAGCAGGCAACTCCCAGACTGTCCAGCCCAGGCAGCAGAGCTTCCCCCGTCAGCCATTTTGGGGGTGGGCCCAGAGGAATTCTGCAACTTCTCCTTCGGTGTCCCTGCTGGGGAGTGCCGGAGTGCCCTGCCTGCGGCCGCACTGGGGTCACGTGGCCCCCTTCCTCACCGGGAGCTGAGGGGCTTAGAGGTTCTGGGGCCGGGGCCATTTGCACCGGACACTCCCAGGGGCGGCCATCTCGTGCTGCCCCTGGGGTTTCTGAGGGCCTTGTCCAGCTGCAGAAGCAGGGTCCGGTCTCCCGCGGAGAGCACACATGAAGGCACGGCCCGGAGCCCATTGCCCATGTGCGCCCTCAGGACAACACACCCACCGCAGTCCCACCCCGTGCCGTCCCCACTGAGCCCGTTGCTTCCAGCCCTGTGGCTGTCTCCATCCCTGGAGACCTGGTAACTGGCTTTGACCGAAACCATCTCCGCTTGGTGGCAGTATGGCTCCATCAATGCCAACTAAGCTCCTAACCCCGCCCCCACCACCCCATCAGGCCTTCGACTTCCTCCCCTTGTTAGGTAAAATCAAAAGCAAAACCAAACCAACACAGACAGTCCCATGAAGGAGGAGAGAAAAGGAAAGAAAGCAGCCAGCCACGGGCACCCACGTGGACCACCAAATGCACAGGACAAAAGGACCAGTGGCCACGAGGCTGGACACCCTGCAGTCCTTTCCACTTCCTTTCCTCCAACCCCTTTTTCTGGACTCCTGCTCTTGGGAGAAGTAAAAGGCAAAGGGTACACCAAGCGACCAGGCTGGGTGACATTGCCTGAGGGTCTAGATCACAGGACTTCTCCTGGACTAGGCGGCGGCGGCCACCATGCTGGTGGCGAAAACCACGCTGGCTTGCAAGTCACATTGTTGCAGGACTCCCGTTTCCCTTTCAAGGCCCGGAGCTTCAGCTTGAGGCCACCACCTCGGGCTGGCCCAACAGTGCAGCCAGAAGTGGCTGGCCCAACCTGGAGGCGCCCCCAACATGGGGTGCCAAGGACTGACTCTGGGCAGGCTGGCCTTGCCCTCACACAGGAACCTGGCAAGGCCAACAGACATCGCCAGTCACAGAGCCCCACACAGGGCCGTGATTCTCTGGAGGATGGGCACAGACTCTGCTCGCACTTGAAGACCCCATTTATCTGGCTGAACAAGGGAGGCTTCAGGTTTACACTGGCAGCTTGGGCCCACCTGCTGACAGACGACTATCTCGTGGAACACAGAATGGCTGCGTGTCCCTTTTTGAGAGCCTCTCTGGGAATGCGTGTTTCAGCCATTCTCAGAGTACTTGCTGCGGGCAGGGGATGGGGGTGGGGCGGGGGGAGACTGGTGCGAGGGTATATAGGAAAGCACAGGTGACGGCGTGTGTCAGGATGTTTGTGGTTGTGTGAGGATGTGCTGTGTGTGGCGGGGTAGGAGATAGGGGGTGTGTGTGTGTGTGTGTGTGTGTGTGTGTGTCACTGTGTGTGTGTGTACACAAGCACGTGCTCTCACACCTGTCTAAGGTCCTTGCCTGACCGTGGGCAAGTGTTGCCGAGGGTATCCGGGTGTGGGTGCTTGAGTGCCTGGTCTCGTGAGCAGCGGCCAGCACCAACCTGCCTGGGCTTGTGGACAGGGAGGCGACCGCTGGTAAGTATACAGTGAAATCTATTCTGTTCCGATCACGCCATTGGATTGGGAACCAACGGCAAGCAGGGAGCAACTTGAGGAGGCTCCTACTGGCTCAAGATTGGACTTGAAGGGCTTCCATAAGGAGAACAACTGCACGGAATGGAAAGTCAAGAGATAATATTGCAAGCCTTGAGTTCATCCTGCTGTTTCATTGCGAAGTAACTCCTGGATCGTCTTTGGTTTTGTTGATGTTTAGTTCTGTGGGTTTTCCCGGAGGATGACAATGACCTCCAGCACTGGAGAAGGGAAAAGATGTCGAGAAGGAAGGGGAAGAGTCCAAACTGAACCACACGACTGCCTTCTCCTACACCTGTGCCTCCCCCTTAACCAAAGAGCAGACGTGCGAGGAGGACGCTGAGGAAACTAGGACAGCTCAGAATAGACAGTGAAAGGAATAGAGGGAAGCAGTAAGTGACCACCACCACCACCACCGTCACCATCACCACCACCTCCACCACCATCGCCACGACAACCTCCAGCGTTGCCGTGGATCCGGTGCAGGGGCGATTCACTGTGTATCTTTCGCCACATGCACAGGGAGTGACAGGGAGACACAAGCTGCCGGGAAAACAAAGGACAGGCCACCAGGCAGGCCCCTGACCTGGGCAGGGTGGCTGGGGTTGGGGGCGGGTCCCTCCTGAGCGCCATCAAGGGCTCCGACTCAGCAGTAGGCCTGCCCGGCATAAAGAAGGCAAAAGGAGAGGTAGAGCCACCTTCTGACATCCTGAATATGTCATAGGTACACTGCAAAGGGCCAAAGAGCCCCGGGATGTACTCAGGGCACGGAAAAGTTAGGTAGAACCCTGGGAACTCTACTTTAATAGGGGGAGGTAAGGGACACGAGAGGGGTGAGGTAATCCCCGATGGCAATTAAGGGATGGCTGTGAGGGAATGCCCCTTACTCTCCCAGTCCACGGAGGCATTTTCCCTTCCACAGGAAAAGTACATGTATTGGCCGGGTTGCGCTTCCCAGGCACGCACCCAGCCCTGCCTTTTGTCCAGAGGGAAGAACTGAAAGTAAGGCAGTGAGTGGAAGGCAGGACCCGAAAGTGGAGGGCAAACAGAAATCAAAAGAAAGAACCATAATGGAGGTGAAGCATGAAGACCATCTCCAGGGCACTGTGCCCCAAGTGGGCAGATGGAACCAGCCGAGGCCTCCTGGGGCTTCCTGAGGGGAGAGCCATCAGCCAAGGCTAAGTCTCAGCCACTCAGGCAAGGGGCTGAACCGTGTCCAGAGAGAGGCCTGATTGCCGATGCTGTAGTGCCCAACTGGGAAGTGGAAATACCAACAGAAAAGGGCAAGGAGGAAGAGCAGGGAACAAGGAAGGTAGGGCAGTCGTCGGGTCCACGGAGACGGGCAGAGTGGGTACAAGTGCGAGGGCGTGCGCAGGCGTGCTGTCCTGAATGTAACCATGTGCGAGGGGGTGGGGGTGTGCGTGGGCGGGCCCGAGTGATTGCAGTAACATTAAGCACTGGCGCACACAGGCAAAGGTGTGAAGCGATGCTGAGAGTAGGGATTCCACCACTTGCTGCTCCCAATCCCCGCCCTCCTTGCTCCCTGCAGTTTCCCCAAATCAGTGTCCGATGTGCCCTGATGTTCCATGCCTGGGAAACATCCCCCTTCGCCCCTACCTGCCAGGAAGATGGTGACTTTTGTTGTCGCTGGATGTTTTCCGTGTGTTTGTTTTTTGTCACCAATTTCAACGGTGGGCCTACTTCCTGGGACAGCCTGGCCTACAAGATTGTCCCAAACAGCCAGTCCACTCCTCAATTCTAAGAGTCCTTAAGATACTTCAGCGTGTGGGAAATCCCTGGGACGTGGATGTGCTTTCCTTTGGAGCTCCCTCCTGCTCGGTCTACACAGCTAGGAAGAATTTATACGAGCCAAGAAAGGAAACGTTGAGGAAACCGTAAAGAGCCTCACGATCACCTTCCACATTGGTCTCGCGCCAGGCTCTGGGCGGCATGGGCATGACATCCTTAAACACTCACGCCACGGCGACCGCCTGCTTTCCTTTGCATCTGCGGACACAAAATGTCACCAGCCTCGGCAGTAAACAAAGGCTGTCGCCCTGCCATCAGCCCTCAGACACTGCAGCTGCCCCCAAGGGTGGCCCCCGAGGGCCATTCAGGATGGAGAAAAGCAGGATACTAGCCCTGGAAAGTTCAGATGCACATCTAGGAATGATTTCAATGGACCAAGACTCTTGTATCTTCCCAGACTTAGAAAAGCGCTCAAATCTCTGACTTCAGATGTCTGGGAGAGGTTCTGGTGGTGGTGGTGGTGGTGGTGGTGGTGGTGGGGCTGGTGGTGATGGTGCTCTGTTTATTTCATTGTTTTCTTTTTTGTCTTTGTGATTAGCAGCAATCTTTTGCTATTCCCCGACATGTTTCTATTTTTTCCTCTCTTATTCAACGAAAACTCCTAAATAGCCTGGCTCCTTCCTCCCTTACTTCTTCAGAACCTTTCCACAGCACTTTGTGAGTGGCTGTCGTCGTGTCTGTAGTCCTCAGTAAGGTCCCCGAATAAAAGGTTCCTCTCAGCTTTTACGTTGTACCTTTTTCTTCTCTCCACACATCCCAGTCGGCTCTGGATAAAGGCCCTGATCCATCGTTTTGAGGGTCTGCCTGGAAACGCATCATTCCATTAAGGTGTTGAGTGGTTCTTCAGAAGTGGTTGCTGAGATGTGTGCATGTGCGCGTGTGCGTGTCTGTGCGGGAGTGTGTGAATGTGTGTGAGTTTGTGTGTGTGTGTGTGTGTGTGTGTGTGTGTGTGTGTACACCGGGGATCCATAATTTCCCCTGAAAGATCTCACGGGTCTTCCAGGGAGAACACTAGGCTAGTGTCAGGGGTTAGGTTGAGAAGCAGAGAGATCTCCATGCCAAACCAACCCCAAAAGCCTCCTTCTTCCACATGACCCTCCAATCCCCAATCCCCACTTCCACTCCCTCCCCCTCCTCCCTGAACTCCCCCTCTCCCCAAGGATAAAAATTCACGGGGGCATCTGGAAAAAATTGAGCATGACATGTGGACGGGCTTTTGGTGCAGAACTGAAGCCTGACAGCCTGGCTAGTGAGGCCTGCGGGAAGAAAGACCCCGGTGGTAGCGAACTTGTGGACAAATGTAGGCGAGGCCAAGTGGCCTTCCCCAAGTAGACCCACCGGTGCGACCCATGCCATCCCCAAATGTACCACCCCTGCGCACACAGGGTGCTCGGGAGTTCCACGCAGGGAGGCAGCGCGGTGGTCTCTTCCGGACCTTCGTGATTCAAATAAAGAAGGGTTCACAACCTTCGGAACCTCCCCAGGATCTGCCTGCCACTGACCCAACGGATCTTTGTCCTAGTGAAGCACTCAACTTGAGCAGAACAGAGGTTGCTCCCTAGGAAGAGATGCGGTGCAGACAAGCCACAGGCCAGGAGGATTCAGAAGATACAAAGAAGAAACTGCAAGCTCACTGGTGGAATCTCTGCAGGGTCGTCGGCAGCGGCGTTCACTGTGAACCAGGGCATCAAGGGAATCAAGAACTGCCTAGCTACACTTCGGGTTTGGTGGAAAGTGGCCAAGTTGGTGAAGAGCCCAGCTGAAGGTGAGATGGGTGGTCTGTGAGCTGGACTATGGATGGGGATGAGGATAATGGGATATTGGTACCTCAGTGGCTGCTGCTGCTGCTGCTGCTGCTGCTGTTGATGATGATGATAATGATGATGGTGATGGGGAGAAGGAGGAGGAGGCGGAGGAGGAGGAGGAAGAGGAGGAGGAGGAGGAGGAGGAGGAGGAGGAGGAGGAGGAGGAGGAAGGTGATCTGATTGTTTCCCAGCCACCACTGCACAGCATCCACTGTGTGGAAGCTACAGGTAGGCGTGGAAGGCTCGGTGGGGGCAGGGAAAGGGATGACTGCCATTTCTGGAGCCACAGTGCCATCCAGCGGATTGCGTTATGTGAAATGCCCAGGCGGCCGAGCTGTGTCTTCTTCCCTGCGCAGGGAAGAGCGAGCCTGTGCTGGGCCGGATGGGTTCTGCGCAAGGCGCAGGAGGTCTACTCCACGGGGTTTCAGAGGCCTCAGAGGGCGCCGTGCCTGCCAGGGCGACACTGTGGGGAAAAGCAGGAGCTCTGGGAGCCCCGGACACAGCAGGCAACTCCCAGACTGTCCAGCCCAGGCAGCAGAGCTTCCCCCGTCAGCCATTTTGGGGGTGGGCCCAGAGGAATTCTGCAACTTTTCCTTCGGTGTCCCTGCTGGGGAGTGCCGGAGTGCCCTGCCTGCGGCCGCACTGGGGTCACGTGGCCCCCTTCCTCACCGGGAGCTGAGGGGCTTAGAGGTTCTGGGGCCGGGGCCATTTGCACCGGACACTCCCAGGGGCGGCCATCTCGTGCTGCCCCTGGGGTTTCTGAGGGCCTTGTCCAGCTGCAGAAGCAGGGTCCGGTCTCCCGCGGAGAGCACACATGAAGGCACGGCCCGGAGCCCATTGCCCATGTGCGCCCTCAGGACAACACACCCACCGCAGTCCCACCCCGTGCCGTCCCCACTGAGCCCGTTGCTTCCAGCCCTGTGGCTGTCTCCATCCCTGGAGACCTGGTAACTGGCTTTGACCGAAACCATCTCCGCTTGGTGGCAGTATGGCTCCATCAATGCCAACTAAGCTCCTAACCCCGCCCCCACCACCCCATCAGGCCTTCGACTTCCTCCCCTTGTTAGGTAAAATCAAAAGCAAAACCAAACCAACACAGACAGTCCCATGAAGGAGGAGAGAAAAGGAAAGAAAGCAGCCAGCCACGGGCACCCACGTGGACCACCAAATGCACAGGACAAAAGGACCAGTGGCCACGAGGCTGGACACCCTGCAGTCCTTTCCACTTCCTTTCCTCCAACCCCTTTTTCTGGACTCCTGCTCTTGGGAGAAGTAAAAGGCAAAGGGTACACCAAGCGACCAGGCTGGGTGACATTGCCTGAGGGTCTAGATCACAGGACTTCTCCTGGACTAGGCGGCGGCGGCCACCATGCTGGTGGCGAAAACCACGCTGGCTTGCAAGTCACATTGTTGCAGGACTCCCGTTTCCCTTTCAAGGCCCGGAGCTTCAGCTTGAGGCCACCACCTCGGGCTGGCCCAACAGTGCAGCCAGAAGTGGCTGGCCCAACCTGGAGGCGCCCCCAACATGGGGTGCCAAGGACTGACTCTGGGCAGGCTGGCCTTGCCCTCACACAGGAACCTGGCAAGGCCAACAGACATCGCCAGTCACAGAGCCCCACACAGGGCCGTGATTCTCTGGAGGATGGGCACAGACTCTGCTCGCACTTGAAGACCCCATTTATCTGGCTGAACAAGGGAGGCTTCAGGTTTACACTGGCAGCTTGGGCCCACCTGCTGACAGACGACTATCTCGTGGAACACAGAATGGCTGCGTGTCCCTTTTTGAGAGCCTCTCTGGGAATGCGTGTTTCAGCCATTCTCAGAGTACTTGCTGCGGGCAGGGGATGGGGGTGGGGCGGGGGGAGACTGGTGCGAGGGTATATAGGAAAGCACAGGTGACGGCGTGTGTCAGGATGTTTGTGGTTGTGTGAGGATGTGCTGTGTGTGGCGGGGTAGGAGATAGGGGGTGTGTGTGTGTGTGTGTGTGTGTGTGTGTGTCACTGTGTGTGTGTGTACACAAGCACGTGCTCTCACACCTGTCTAAGGTCCTTGCCTGACCGTGGGCAAGTGTTGCCGAGGGTATCCGGGTGTGGGTGCTTGAGTGCCTGGTCTCGTGAGCAGCGGCCAGCACCAACCTGCCTGGGCTTGTGGACAGGGAGGCGACCGCTGGTAAGTATACAGTGAAATCTATTCTGTTCCGATCACGCCATTGGATTGGGAACCAACGGCAAGCAGGGAGCAACTTGAGGAGGCTCCTACTGGCTCAAGATTGGACTTGAAGGGCTTCCATAAGGAGAACAACTGCACGGAATGGAAAGTCAAGAGATAATATTGCAAGCCTTGAGTTCATCCTGCTGTTTCATTGCGAAGTAACTCCTGGATCGTCTTTGGTTTTGTTGATGTTTAGTTCTGTGGGTTTTCCCGGAGGATGACAATGACCTCCAGCACTGGAGAAGGGAAAAGATGTCGAGAAGGAAGGGGAAGAGTCCAAACTGAACCACACGACTGCCTTCTCCTACACCTGTGCCTCCCCCTTAACCAAAGAGCAGACGTGCGAGGAGGACGCTGAGGAAACTAGGACAGCTCAGAATAGACAGTGAAAGGAATAGAGGGAAGCAGTAAGTGACCACCACCACCACCACCGTCACCATCACCACCACCTCCACCACCATCGCCACGACAACCTCCAGCGTTGCCGTGGATCCGGTGCAGGGGCGATTCACTGTGTATCTTTCGCCACATGCACAGGGAGTGACAGGGAGACACAAGCTGCCGGGAAAACAAAGGACAGGCCACCAGGCAGGCCCCTGACCTGGGCAGGGTGGCTGGGGTTGGGGGCGGGTCCCTCCTGAGCGCCATCAAGGGCTCCGACTCAGCAGTAGGCCTGCCCGGCATAAAGAAGGCAAAAGGAGAGGTAGAGCCACCTTCTGACATCCTGAATATGTCATAGGTACACTGCAAAGGGCCAAAGAGCCCCGGGATGTACTCAGGGCACGGAAAAGTTAGGTAGAACCCTGGGAACTCTACTTTAATAGGGGGAGGTAAGGGACACGAGAGGGGTGAGGTAATCCCCGATGGCAATTAAGGGATGGCTGTGAGGGAATGCCCCTTACTCTCCCAGTCCACGGAGGCATTTTCCCTTCCACAGGAAAAGTACATGTATTGGCCGGGTTGCGCTTCCCAGGCACGCACCCAGCCCTGCCTTTTGTCCAGAGGGAAGAACTGAAAGTAAGGCAGTGAGTGGAAGGCAGGACCCGAAAGTGGAGGGCAAACAGAAATCAAAAGAAAGAACCATAATGGAGGTGAAGCATGAAGACCATCTCCAGGGCACTGTGCCCCAAGTGGGCAGATGGAACCAGCCGAGGCCTCCTGGGGCTTCCTGAGGGGAGAGCCATCAGCCAAGGCTAAGTCTCAGCCACTCAGGCAAGGGGCTGAACCGTGTCCAGAGAGAGGCCTGATTGCCGATGCTGTAGTGCCCAACTGGGAAGTGGAAATACCAACAGAAAAGGGCAAGGAGGAAGAGCAGGGAACAAGGAAGGTAGGGCAGTCGTCGGGTCCACGGAGACGGGCAGAGTGGGTACAAGTGCGAGGGCGTGCGCAGGCGTGCTGTCCTGAATGTAACCATGTGCGAGGGGGTGGGGGTGTGCGTGGGCGGGCCCGAGTGATTGCAGTAACATTAAGCACTGGCGCACACAGGCAAAGGTGTGAAGCGATGCTGAGAGTAGGGATTCCACCACTTGCTGCTCCCAATCCCCGCCCTCCTTGCTCCCTGCAGTTTCCCCAAATCAGTGTCCGATGTGCCCTGATGTTCCATGCCTGGGAAACATCCCCCTTCGCCCCTACCTGCCAGGAAGATGGTGACTTTTGTTGTCGCTGGATGTTTTCCGTGTGTTTGTTTTTTGTCACCAATTTCAACGGTGGGCCTACTTCCTGGGACAGCCTGGCCTACAAGATTGTCCCAAACAGCCAGTCCACTCCTCAATTCTAAGAGTCCTTAAGATACTTCAGCGTGTGGGAAATCCCTGGGACGTGGATGTGCTTTCCTTTGGAGCTCCCTCCTGCTCGGTCTACACAGCTAGGAAGAATTTATACGAGCCAAGAAAGGAAACGTTGAGGAAACCGTAAAGAGCCTCACGATCACCTTCCACATTGGTCTCGCGCCAGGCTCTGGGCGGCATGGGCATGACATCCTTAAACACTCACGCCACGGCGACCGCCTGCTTTCCTTTGCATCTGCGGACACAAAATGTCACCAGCCTCGGCAGTAAACAAAGGCTGTCGCCCTGCCATCAGCCCTCAGACACTGCAGCTGCCCCCAAGGGTGGCCCCCGAGGGCCATTCAGGATGGAGAAAAGCAGGATACTAGCCCTGGAAAGTTCAGATGCACATCTAGGAATGATTTCAATGGACCAAGACTCTTGTATCTTCCCAGACTTAGAAAAGCGCTCAAATCTCTGACTTCAGATGTCTGGGAGAGGTTCTGGTGGTGGTGGTGGTGGTGGTGGTGGTGGTGGGGCTGGTGGTGATGGTGCTCTGTTTATTTCATTGTTTTCTTTTTTGTCTTTGTGATTAGCAGCAATCTTTTGCTATTCCCCGACATGTTTCTATTTTTTCCTCTCTTATTCAACGAAAACTCCTAAATAGCCTGGCTCCTTCCTCCCTTACTTCTTCAGAACCTTTCCACAGCACTTTGTGAGTGGCTGTCGTCGTGTCTGTAGTCCTCAGTAAGGTCCCCGAATAAAAGGTTCCTCTCAGCTTTTACGTTGTACCTTTTTCTTCTCTCCACACATCCCAGTCGGCTCTGGATAAAGGCCCTGATCCATCGTTTTGAGGGTCTGCCTGGAAACGCATCATTCCATTAAGGTGTTGAGTGGTTCTTCAGAAGTGGTTGCTGAGATGTGTGCATGTGCGCGTGTGCGTGTCTGTGCGGGAGTGTGTGAATGTGTGTGAGTTTGTGTGTGTGTGTGTGTGTGTGTGTGTGTGTGTGTGTACACCGGGGATCCATAATTTCCCCTGAAAGATCTCACGGGTCTTCCAGGGAGAACACTAGGCTAGTGTCAGGGGTTAGGTTGAGAAGCAGAGAGATCTCCATGCCAAACCAACCCCAAAAGCCTCCTTCTTCCACATGACCCTCCAATCCCCAATCCCCACTTCCACTCCCTCCCCCTCCTCCCTGAACTCCCCCTCTCCCCAAGGATAAAAATTCACGGGGGCATCTGGAAAAAATTGAGCATGACATGTGGACGGGCTTTTGGTGCAGAACTGAAGCCTGACAGCCTGGCTAGTGAGGCCTGCGGGAAGAAAGACCCCGGTGGTAGCGAACTTGTGGACAAATGTAGGCGAGGCCAAGTGGCCTTCCCCAAGTAGACCCACCGGTGCGACCCATGCCATCCCCAAATGTACCACCCCTGCGCACACAGGGTGCTCGGGAGTTCCACGCAGGGAGGCAGCGCGGTGGTCTCTTCCGGACCTTCGTGATTCAAATAAAGAAGGGTTCACAACCTTCGGAACCTCCCCAGGATCTGCCTGCCACTGACCCAACGGATCTTTGTCCTAGTGAAGCACTCAACTTGAGCAGAACAGAGGTTGCTCCCTAGGAAGAGATGCGGTGCAGACAAGCCACAGGCCAGGAGGATTCAGAAGATACAAAGAAGAAACTGCAAGCTCACTGGTGGAATCTCTGCAGGGTCGTCGGCAGCGGCGTTCACTGTGAACCAGGGCATCAAGGGAATCAAGAACTGCCTAGCTACACTTCGGGTTTGGTGGAAAGTGGCCAAGTTGGTGAAGAGCCCAGCTGAAGGTGAGATGGGTGGTCTGTGAGCTGGACTATGGATGGGGATGAGGATAATGGGATATTGGTACCTCAGTGGCTGCTGCTGCTGCTGCTGCTGCTGCTGTTGATGATGATGATAATGATGATGGTGATGGGGAGAAGGAGGAGGAGGCGGAGGAGGAGGAGGAAGAGGAGGAGGAGGAGGAGGAGGAGGAGGAGGAGGAGGAGGAGGAGGAGGAAGGTGATCTGATTGTTTCCCAGCCACCACTGCACAGCATCCACTGTGTGGAAGCTACAGGTAGGCGTGGAAGGCTCGGTGGGGGCAGGGAAAGGGATGACTGCCATTTCTGGAGCCACAGTGCCATCCAGCGGATTGCGTTATGTGAAATGCCCAGGCGGCCGAGCTGTGTCTTCTTCCCTGCGCAGGGAAGAGCGAGCCTGTGCTGGGCCGGATGGGTTCTGCGCAAGGCGCAGGAGGTCTACTCCACGGGGTTTCAGAGGCCTCAGAGGGCGCCGTGCCTGCCAGGGCGACACTGTGGGGAAAAGCAGGAGCTCTGGGAGCCCCGGACACAGCAGGCAACTCCCAGACTGTCCAGCCCAGGCAGCAGAGCTTCCCCCGTCAGCCATTTTGGGGGTGGGCCCAGAGGAATTCTGCAACTTTTCCTTCGGTGTCCCTGCTGGGGAGTGCCGGAGTGCCCTGCCTGCGGCCGCACTGGGGTCACGTGGCCCCCTTCCTCACCGGGAGCTGAGGGGCTTAGAGGTTCTGGGGCCGGGGCCATTTGCACCGGACACTCCCAGGGGCGGCCATCTCGTGCTGCCCCTGGGGTTTCTGAGGGCCTTGTCCAGCTGCAGAAGCAGGGTCCGGTCTCCCGCGGAGAGCACACATGAAGGCACGGCCCGGAGCCCATTGCCCATGTGCGCCCTCAGGACAACACACCCACCGCAGTCCCACCCCGTGCCGTCCCCACTGAGCCCGTTGCTTCCAGCCCTGTGGCTGTCTCCATCCCTGGAGACCTGGTAACTGGCTTTGACCGAAACCATCTCCGCTTGGTGGCAGTATGGCTCCATCAATGCCAACTAAGCTCCTAACCCCGCCCCCACCACCCCATCAGGCCTTCGACTTCCTCCCCTTGTTAGGTAAAATCAAAAGCAAAACCAAACCAACACAGACAGTCCCATGAAGGAGGAGAGAAAAGGAAAGAAAGCAGCCAGCCACGGGCACCCACGTGGACCACCAAATGCACAGGACAAAAGGACCAGTGGCCACGAGGCTGGACACCCTGCAGTCCTTTCCACTTCCTTTCCTCCAACCCCTTTTTCTGGACTCCTGCTCTTGGGAGAAGTAAAAGGCAAAGGGTACACCAAGCGACCAGGCTGGGTGACATTGCCTGAGGGTCTAGATCACAGGACTTCTCCTGGACTAGGCGGCGGCGGCCACCATGCTGGTGGCGAAAACCACGCTGGCTTGCAAGTCACATTGTTGCAGGACTCCCGTTTCCCTTTCAAGGCCCGGAGCTTCAGCTTGAGGCCACCACCTCGGGCTGGCCCAACAGTGCAGCCAGAAGTGGCTGGCCCAACCTGGAGGCGCCCCCAACATGGGGTGCCAAGGACTGACTCTGGGCAGGCTGGCCTTGCCCTCACACAGGAACCTGGCAAGGCCAACAGACATCGCCAGTCACAGAGCCCCACACAGGGCCGTGATTCTCTGGAGGATGGGCACAGACTCTGCTCGCACTTGAAGACCCCATTTATCTGGCTGAACAAGGGAGGCTTCAGGTTTACACTGGCAGCTTGGGCCCACCTGCTGACAGACGACTATCTCGTGGAACACAGAATGGCTGCGTGTCCCTTTTTGAGAGCCTCTCTGGGAATGCGTGTTTCAGCCATTCTCAGAGTACTTGCTGCGGGCAGGGGATGGGGGTGGGGCGGGGGGAGACTGGTGCGAGGGTATATAGGAAAGCACAGGTGACGGCGTGTGTCAGGATGTTTGTGGTTGTGTGAGGATGTGCTGTGTGTGGCGGGGTAGGAGATAGGGTGTGTGTGTGTGTGTGTGTGTGTGTGTGTGTCACTGTGTGTGTGTGTACACAAGCACGTGCTCTCACACCTGTCTAAGGTCCTTGCCTGACCGTGGGCAAGTGTTGCCGAGGGTATCCGGGTGTGGGTGCTTGAGTGCCTGGTCTCGTGAGCAGCGGCCAGCACCAACCTGCCTGGGCTTGTGGACAGGGAGGCGACCGCTGGTAAGTATACAGTGAAATCTATTCTGTTCCGATCACGCCATTGGATTGGGAACCAACGGCAAGCAGGGAGCAACTTGAGGAGGCTCCTACTGGCTCAAGATTGGACTTGAAGGGCTTCCATAAGGAGAACAACTGCACGGAATGGAAAGTCAAGAGATAATATTGCAAGCCTTGAGTTCATCCTGCTGTTTCATTGCGAAGTAACTCCTGGATCGTCTTTGGTTTTGTTGATGTTTAGTTCTGTGGGTTTTCCCGGAGGATGACAATGACCTCCAGCACTGGAGAAGGGAAAAGATGTCGAGAAGGAAGGGGAAGAGTCCAAACTGAACCACACGACTGCCTTCTCCTACACCTGTGCCTCCCCCTTAACCAAAGAGCAGACGTGCGAGGAGGACGCTGAGGAAACTAGGACAGCTCAGAATAGACAGTGAAAGGAATAGAGGGAAGCAGTAAGTGACCACCACCACCACCACCGTCACCATCACCACCACCTCCACCACCATCGCCACGACAACCTCCAGCGTTGCCGTGGATCCGGTGCAGGGGCGATTCACTGTGTATCTTTCGCCACATGCACAGGGAGTGACAGGGAGACACAAGCTGCCGGGAAAACAAAGGACAGGCCACCAGGCAGGCCCCTGACCTGGGCGGGTGGCTGGGGTTGGGGGCGGGTCCCTCCTGAGCGCCATCAAGGGCTCCGACTCAGCAGTAGGCCTGCCCGGCATAAAGAAGGCAAAAGGAGAGGTAGAGCCACCTTCTGACATCCTGAATATGTCATAGGTACACTGCAAAGGGCCAAAGAGCCCCGGGATGTACTCAGGGCACGGAAAAGTTAGGTAGAACCCTGGGAACTCTACTTTAATAGGGGGAGGTAAGGGACACGAGAGGGGTGAGGTAATCCCCGATGGCAATTAAGGGATGGCTGTGAGGGAATGCCCCTTACTCTCCCAGTCCACGGAGGCATTTTCCCTTCCACAGGAAAAGTACATGTATTGGCCGGGTTGCGCTTCCCAGGCACGCACCCAGCCCTGCCTTTTGTCCAGAGGGAAGAACTGAAAGTAAGGCAGTGAGTGGAAGGCAGGACCCGAAAGTGGAGGGCAAACAGAAATCAAAAGAAAGAACCATAATGGAGGTGAAGCATGAAGACCATCTCCAGGGCACTGTGCCCCAAGTGGGCAGATGGAACCAGCCGAGGCCTCCTGGGGCTTCCTGAGGGGAGAGCCATCAGCCAAGGCTAAGTCTCAGCCACTCAGGCAAGGGGCTGAACCGTGTCCAGAGAGAGGCCTGATTGCCGATGCTGTAGTGCCCAACTGGGAAGTGGAAATACCAACAGAAAAGGGCAAGGAGGAAGAGCAGGGAACAAGGAAGGTAGGGCAGTCGTCGGGTCCACGGAGACGGGCAGAGTGGGTACAAGTGCGAGGGCGTGCGCAGGCGTGCTGTCCTGAATGTAACCATGTGCGAGGGGGTGGGGGTGTGCGTGGGCGGGCCCGAGTGATTGCAGTAACATTAAGCACTGGCGCACACAGGCAAAGGTGTGAAGCGATGCTGAGAGTAGGGATTCCACCACTTGCTGCTCCCAATCCCCGCCCTCCTTGCTCCCTGCAGTTTCCCCAAATCAGTGTCCGATGTGCCCTGATGTTCCATGCCTGGGAAACATCCCCCTTCGCCCCTACCTGCCAGGAAGATGGTGACTTTTGTTGTCGCTGGATGTTTTCCGTGTGTTTGTTTTTTGTCACCAATTTCAACGGTGGGCCTACTTCCTGGGACAGCCTGGCCTACAAGATTGTCCCAAACAGCCAGTCCACTCCTCAATTCTAAGAGTCCTTAAGATACTTCAGCGTGTGGGAAATCCCTGGGACGTGGATGTGCTTTCCTTTGGAGCTCCCTCCTGCTCGGTCTACACAGCTAGGAAGAATTTATACGAGCCAAGAAAGGAAACGTTGAGGAAACCGTAAAGAGCCTCACGATCACCTTCCACATTGGTCTCGCGCCAGGCTCTGGGCGGCATGGGCATGACATCCTTAAACACTCACGCCACGGCGACCGCCTGCTTTCCTTTGCATCTGCGGACACAAAATGTCACCAGCCTCGGCAGTAAACAAAGGCTGTCGCCCTGCCATCAGCCCTCAGACACTGCAGCTGCCCCCAAGGGTGGCCCCCGAGGGCCATTCAGGATGGAGAAAAGCAGGATACTAGCCCTGGAAAGTTCAGATGCACATCTAGGAATGATTTCAATGGACCAAGACTCTTGTATCTTCCCAGACTTAGAAAAGCGCTCAAATCTCTGACTTCAGATGTCTGGGAGAGGTTCTGGTGGTGGTGGTGGTGTGTGGTGGTGGTGGTGGTGGTGGGGCTGGTGGTGATGGTGCTCTGTTTATTTCATTGTTTTCTGTTTTGTCTTTGTGATTAGCAGCAATCTTTTGCTATTCCCCGACATGTTTCTATTTTTTCCTCTCTTATTCAACGAAAACTCCTAAATAGCCTGGCTCCTTCCTCCCTTACTTCTTCAGAACCTTTCCACAGCACTTTGTGAGTGGCTGTCGTCGTGTCTGTAGTCCTCAGTAAGGTCCCCGAATAAAAGGTTCCTCTCAGCTTTTACGTTGTACCTTTTTCTTCTCTCCACACATCCCAGTCGGCTCTGGATAAAGGCCCTGATCCATCGTTTTGAGGGTCTGCCTGGAAACGCATCATTCCATTAAGGTGTTGAGTGGTTCTTCAGAAGTGGTTGCTGAGATGTGTGCATGTGCGCGTGTGCGTGTCTGTGCGGGAGTGTGTGAATGTGTGTGAGTTTGTGTGTGTGTGTGTGTGTGTGTGTGTGTGTGTGTGTGTACACCGGGGATCCATAATTTCCCCTGAAAGATCTCACGGGTCTTCCAGGGAGAACACTAGGCTAGTGTCAGGGGTTAGGTTGAGAAGCAGAGAGATCTCCATGCCAAACCAACCCCAAAAGCCTCCTTCTTCCACATGACCCTCCAATCCCCAATCCCCACTTCCACTCCCTCCCCCTCCTCCCTGAACTCCCCCTCTCCCCAAGGATAAAAATTCACGGGGGCATCTGGAAAAAATTGAGCATGACATGTGGACGGGCTTTTGGTGCAGAACTGAAGCCTGACAGCCTGGCTAGTGAGGCCTGCGGGAAGAAAGACCCCGGTGGTAGCGAACTTGTGGACAAATGTAGGCGAGGCCAAGTGGCCTTCCCCAAGTAGACCCACCGGTGCGACCCATGCCATCCCCAAATGTACCACCCCTGCGCACACAGGGTGCTCGGGAGTTCCACGCAGGGAGGCAGCGCGGTGGTCTCTTCCGGACCTTCGTGATTCAAATAAAGAAGGGTTCACAACCTTCGGAACCTCCCCAGGATCTGCCTGCCACTGACCCAACGGATCTTTGTCCTAGTGAAGCACTCAACTTGAGCAGAACAGAGGTTGCTCCCTAGGAAGAGATGCGGTGCAGACAAGCCACAGGCCAGGAGGATTCAGAAGATACAAAGAAGAAACTGCAAGCTCACTGGTGGAATCTCTGCAGGGTCGTCGGCAGCGGCGTTCACTGTGAACCAGGGCATCAAGGGAATCAAGAACTGCCTAGCTACACTTCGGGTTTGGTGGAAAGTGGCCAAGTTGGTGAAGAGCCCAGCTGAAGGTGAGATGGGTG
>NC_083736.1:51355816-51435540 GCF_028564815.1 Eubalaena glacialis | reverse complement strand
TCCTAATCCTAATGCGTACCCTAACCCTAACCCATACCCTAACCCTACCACATACCCTAATCCTAACCCGTACCCTAAACCTAGCCCTAACCCTAAATCTAACCCTAATCCTAACCCTAACCCATACCCTACGCCATACCCTCACCCATACCCTAACTTGTACCCTAAGCCGCACCCTAAACCTAAACCTAAACTTAACACTAACCCTAATCCTAAACCATACCCTACACCGTACCCTCACCCGTACCCTAACCCGTACCCTGACCCTAACCTTAACCCTAATCCTAACCCTAACCTAAGCCGTACCCTTACCCTAACCCTAAAGCTAAACCTAACCCTAACTCATACCCTACGCCATACCCTAACCCGTAACCTAGCCCGTATCCGAAGCCGTACACTAACCCTAACCCATACCCTACGCCGTAACCTCACCCGTACCCTCACCCGTACCCTAAGCCGTACCCTAACCCTAACCCTAACCCTAACCCTAACCCTAACCCCTACCCTACGCCGTACCCTCACCCGTACCCTATCCCATACCTTAAGCCGTACCCTAACCCTAACACTAACCCTAACCCTAACCCTAACCCTAAACGACCCTTGACTGCTTTTGCCTCCATTAGATTTCCTAAGCACTAGTGTTTTAAGGAACAGGTTAAAAAGAAAATCCTAATGTGATTTTATTATAATGAGTTTATTCTTTATCTTATCCTAGTGACTAAAATCTCCTCCATGGCTGGACCCCAAATAATATTCCTTTACGTGCTAAGTGGTATCTACAGAGTGGGATAGGTTTAATAAATACCCTAATCCTAACGTGTACCCTAACCCTAACCCGTACCCTAACCCTAACGCATACCCTAACCCTAACCCAAACCCTAACCCTGACACGTACGCTAATCCTAACCCGTACCCTAAACCAATCCCTAAACCTAAAACTAACCCTAAACCTACCCCTAACCCTAACCCATACCCTACGCCGTACCCTCACCCGTACCCTAACCCGTACCCTAACCCGTATCCTAAGCCGTACCCTATCCCTAACCCTATCCCTAACCTATACCCTACGCCGTAACCTCACCCGTACCCTAACCCGTACCCTAAGCCGTACCCTAACCCTAACCCTAACCTTAAACCTAACCCATACCCTATGCCGTAACCTAACCCGTACCCTAGACCGTATCCTAAGCCGTACCCTAACACTAACCCATACCCTACGCCGTACCCTCACCCGTACCCTCACCCGTACCCTAAGCCGTACCCTAACCCTAACCTTAACCCTAACCCTAACCCATACCCTACGCCGTACCCTAACCCGTACCCTAACCCGTATCCTAAGCCGTACCCTAACCCTAACCAATACCCTACGCAGTACCCTCACCCGTACCCTCACCCGTACCATAAGCCGTACCCTAAACCTAACACTAACCCTAACCCTAACCCTAACCCCTACACTACGCCGTACCCTAACCCGTACCTAACCCGTATTCTAAGCCGTACCCTAACCCTAACAAATACCCTACACAGTACCCTCACCCGTACCCTCACCCGTACCCTAAGCCATACCCTAACCCTAAACCTAACCCTAACCCTAATCCCTACCCTACGCCGTACCCTCACCCGTACCCTATCCCATACCCTAAGCCGTACCCTAACCCTAACCCTAACCCTAACCCTAACCCTAACCCTAAACTACCCTTGACTTCTTTTGCCTCCATTCGATTTCCTAAGCACTAGTGTTTTAAGGAACAGGTTAAAAAGAAAATCCTAATGTGATTTTTTTATAATGTGTTTATCCTTTATCTTATCCTAGTGACTAAAATCTTCTCCATGGCTGGACCCCAAATAATATTCCTTTACGTGCTAAGTGGTATCTAGAGAGTGGGATAGGTTTAATAAATACCCTAATCCTAACGTGTACCTAACCCTAACCCATACCCTAACCCTAAGGCGTACCCTAACAATAACACGTACGCTAATCCTAACCCGTACCCTAAACCAATCCCTAACCCTAAAACTAACCCTAACCCTAACCCTAACCCTAACCCATACCCTAAGCCATAGCCTCACCCGTAACCTAACACGTACCCTAAGCCGTACCCTAACCCTAACCCTAACCCTAACCCTAACCGTACCCTAACCCGTATCCTAAGCCTGACCCTAACCCTAACCCTAACCCTAAACCTAACCCTAACCCATACCCTACGCCGTACCCTCACCCGTAAACTCACCCGTACCCTAAGCCATACCCTAAACCTAACCCTAACCCTAACCTATACACTACGTCGTAACCTCACCCGTACCCTAACCCGTACCCTAAGCCGTACCCTAACCCTAACCCTAACCCTAACCCTAACCCCTACCCTACGCCGTACCCTAACCCATACCCTAACCCGTATCCTAAGCCGTACCCTAACCCTAACCAACACCCTACGCAGTACCCTCACCCGTACCCTAAGCCGTACCCTAACCCTAACCCTAACCCTAACCCCTACCCTACGCCGTACCCTCACCCGTACCCTATCCCATACCCTGAGCCGTACCCTAACCCTAACACTAACCCTAACCCTAACCCTAACCCTAACCCTAAACTACCCTTGACTGCTTTTGCCTCCATTAGATTTCCTAAGCACTAGTGTTTTAAGGAACAGGTTAAAAGGAAAATCCTAACGTGATTTTTTTATAATGTGTTTATTCTTTATCTTATCCTAGTGACTAAAATCTTCTCCATGGCTGGACCCCAAATAATATTCCTTTACGTGCTAAGTGGTATCTAGAGAGTGGGATAGGTTTAATAAATACCCTAATCCTAACGTGTACCCTAACCCTAACCCATACCCTAACCCTAACGCGTACCCTAACCCTAACCCAAACCCTAACCCTAACACGTACGCTAATCCTAACCCGTACCCTAAACCAATCCCTAACCCTAAAACTAACCCTAACCCTAACCCTAACCCTAACCCATACCCTACGCCGTACCCTCACCCGTACCCTAACCCGTACCCTAAGCCGTACCCTAACCCTAACCCTAACCCTAACCCATACGCTACGCCATAGCATCACCCGTACCCTAACCCGTATCCTAAGCCGTACCCTAACCCTAACCCTAACCTATACCCTACGCCGTACCCTCACCTGTACCTAACCCGTACCCTAAGCCGTACCCTAGCCCTAACCCTAACCCTAACCCTAACCCCTACCCTACGCCGTACCCTAACCCGTACCCTAACCCGTATCCTAAGCCGTACCCTAACCCTAACCAACACCCTACGCAGTACCCTCACCCGTACCCTCACCCGTACCCTAAGCCGTACCCTAACCCTAACCCTAACCCTAACCCTAACCCCTACCCTACGCCGTACCCTCACCCGTACCCTATCCCATACCCTAAGCCGTACCCTAACCCTAACACTAACCCTAACCCTAACCCTAACCATAACCCTAAACTACCCTTGACTGCTTTTGCCTCCATTAGATTTCCTAAGCACTAGTGTTTTAAGGAACAGGTTAAAAGGAAAATCCTAACGTGATTTTTTTATAATGTGTTTATTCTTTATCTTATCCTAGTGACTAAAATCTTCTCCATGGCTGGACCCCAAATAATATTCCTTTACGTGCTAAGTGGTATCTAGAGAGTGGGATACGTTTAATAAATACCCTAATCCTAACGTGTACCCTAAAGCTAACCCATACCCTAACCCTAACGCGTACCCTAACCCTAACCCAAACCCTAACCCTAACACGTACGCTAATCCTAACCCGTACCCTAAACCAATCCCTAACCCTAAAACTAACCCTAACCCTAACCCTAACCCTAACCCATACCCTACGCCGTACCCTCACCCGTACCCTAACCCGTACCCTAAGCCGTACCCTAACCCTAACCCTAACCCTAACCCATACGCTACGCCGTAGCCTCACCCATACCCTAACCCGTATCCTAAGCCGTACCCTAACCCTAACCCTAACCCTAACCTATACCCTACGCCATACCCTCACCTGTATCCTAACCCGTACCCTAAGCCGTACCCTAACCCTAACCCTAACCATAACCCTAACCCCTACCCTACGCCGTACCCTAACCCGTACCCTAACCCGTATCCTAAGCCGTACCCTAACCCTAACCAATACCCTACGCAGTACCCTCACCCGTACCCTCACCCGTACCCTAAGCCGTACTCTAACCCTAACCCTAACCCTAACCCTAACCCTAAACCCTACCCTACGCCGTACCCTCACCCGTACCCTATCCCATACCCTAAGCCGTACCCTAACCCTAACACTAACCCTAACCCTAACCCTAACCCTAACCCTAAACTACCGTTGACTGCTTTTGCCTCCATTAGATTTCCTAAGCACTAGTGTTTTAAGGAACAGGTTAAAAAGAAAATCCTAATGTGATTTTTTTATAATGTGTTTATTCTTTATCTTATCGTAGTGACTGAAATCTTCTCCATGGCTGGACCCCAAATAATATTCCTTTAGGTGCTAAGTGGTATCTAGAGAGTGGGATAGGTTTAATAAATACCCTAATCCTAACGTGTACCCTAACCCTAACCCATACTGTAACCCTAACGCGTAACCTAACCCTAACCCAAACCCTAACCCTAACATGTACGCTAATCCTAACCCGTACCCTAAACCAATCCCTAACCCTAAAACTAACCTGAACCCTAACCCTAACCCATACCCTACGCCGTACCCTCACCCATACCCTAACCCGTACCCTAAGCCGTACCCTAACCCTAACCCTAACCCATACCCTACAACGTACCCTCACACTTACCCTAAACAGTACCCTAAGCCGTACCCTAACCCTAACCCTAACCCTAAACTATACCTTACGCCCTACCCTCAGTCGTACCCTAAACCGGACCCTAAGCCGTACCCTAACACTTAACCCTAACCCTAAACCTAACCCTAACCCTAACCCTAATGAATACCTTATCCCTAACGCGTAACTGAACCCTAACCCATACCCTAACCCTAACACGTACCCCATTCCTAAGCGGTACCCTAAACCTAGCCCTAACCCTCAATCTAACCCTACCCCTACCCCATACACTACGCTGTACACTAATCCTAACCCGTACCCTAAACCTAGCCCTAACCCTAAAACTAACCCTAACCGTAACCCATAAACTACGCCGTACCCTCACCCATACCCTAACCCGTACCCTAAGCCGAACCCTAACCCTAACCTTAACCCTAACCCTAAACTACCCTTGACTGCTTCTGCCTCCAATAGATTTCCTAAGCACTAGTGTTTTAAGGAACAGGTCAAAAATAAAATCCTAATGTGATTCCTTTATAATGTGTGTGTTCTTTATCTTATCCTCATGTCTACAATCCTCTCCATGGCTGGACCCCAATTAATATTCCTTTATGCGCAAAGTGGTATCTAGAGAGTGGGATAGGTTTAATAAATACCTTAACCCTAAGGCGTACCCTAACCCTAACCCATAGCCTAACCCTAACACGTACCCTAATCCTAACCCGTAACCTAAACCTAGCCCTAACCCTAAAAGTAACCCTAACCCTAACCCTAACCCATACCAAACACCGTACCCACACTCGTACCCTAACCCATACCCTAAGCCGTACCCTAACCCTAACCCTAACCCTAACCCTAACCCTAACTTAGCCCTAACCCTAAAACTAAACCTAACCCTAAGCGTAACCCATACCCTACGCCGTACCCTCACACATAACCTAACACGTACCCTAAGCCGTACCCTAACCCTAACCCTAACCCTAACCCTAAACTACCCTTGACTGCTTTTGCCACCAATAGATTTCCTAAGCACTAGTGTTGTAAGGAACAGGTTAAAAAGAAAATCCGAATGTCATTACTTTGTAATGTGTGTGTTCTATATCTTATCCTAGTGACTAAAATCTTCTCCATAGCTAGACCCCAAATAATAATCCTTTACGTGCTAAGTTGTATCTAGAGAGTGGGATAGGTTTAATAAATATCCTAATCCTAATGCGTACCCTAACCCTAACCCATACCCTAACCCTACCACATACCCTAATCCTAACCCGTACCCTAAACCTAGCCCTAACCCTAAATCTAACCCTAATCCTAACCCTAACCCATACCCTACGCCATACCCTCACCCATACCCTAACTTGTACCCTAAGCCGCACCCTAAACCTAAACCTAAACTTAACACTAACCCTAATCCTAAACCATACCCTACACCGTACCCTCACCCGTACCCTAACCCGTACCCTGACCCTAACCTTAACCCTAATCCTAACCCTAACCTAAGCCGTACCCTTACCCTAACCCTAAAGCTAAACCTAACCCTAACTCATACCCTACGCCATACCCTAACCCGTAACCTAGCCCGTATCCGAAGCCGTACACTAACCCTAACCCATACCCTACGCCGTAACCTCACCCGTACCCTCACCCGTACCCTAAGCCGTACCCTAACCCTAACCCTAACCCTAACCCTAACCCTAACCCCTACCCTACGCCGTACCCTCACCCGTACCCTATCCCATACCTTAAGCCGTACCCTAACCCTAACACTAACCCTAACCCTAACCCTAACCCTAAACGACCCTTGACTGCTTTTGCCTCCATTAGATTTCCTAAGCACTAGTGTTTTAAGGAACAGGTTAAAAAGAAAATCCTAATGTGATTTTATTATAATGAGTTTATTCTTTATCTTATCCTAGTGACTAAAATCTCCTCCATGGCTGGACCCCAAATAATATTCCTTTACGTGCTAAGTGGTATCTACAGAGTGGGATAGGTTTAATAAATACCCTAATCCTAACGTGTACCCTAACCCTAACCCGTACCCTAACCCTAACGCATACCCTAACCCTAACCCAAACCCTAACCCTGACACGTACGCTAATCCTAACCCGTACCCTAAACCAATCCCTAAACCTAAAACTAACCCTAAACCTACCCCTAACCCTAACCCATACCCTACGCCGTACCCTCACCCGTACCCTAACCCGTACCCTAACCCGTATCCTAAGCCGTACCCTATCCCTAACCCTATCCCTAACCTATACCCTACGCCGTAACCTCACCCGTACCCTAACCCGTACCCTAAGCCGTACCCTAACCCTAACCCTAACCTTAAACCTAACCCATACCCTATGCCGTAACCTAACCCGTACCCTAGACCGTATCCTAAGCCGTACCCTAACACTAACCCATACCCTACGCCGTACCCTCACCCGTACCCTCACCCGTACCCTAAGCCGTACCCTAACCCTAACCTTAACCCTAACCCTAACCCATACCCTACGCCGTACCCTAACCCGTACCCTAACCCGTATCCTAAGCCGTACCCTAACCCTAACCAATACCCTACGCAGTACCCTCACCCGTACCCTCACCCGTACCATAAGCCGTACCCTAAACCTAACACTAACCCTAACCCTAACCCTAACCCCTACACTACGCCGTACCCTAACCCGTACCTAACCCGTATTCTAAGCCGTACCCTAACCCTAACAAATACCCTACACAGTACCCTCACCCGTACCCTCACCCGTACCCTAAGCCATACCCTAACCCTAAACCTAACCCTAACCCTAATCCCTACCCTACGCCGTACCCTCACCCGTACCCTATCCCATACCCTAAGCCGTACCCTAACCCTAACCCTAACCCTAACCCTAACCCTAACCCTAAACTACCCTTGACTTCTTTTGCCTCCATTCGATTTCCTAAGCACTAGTGTTTTAAGGAACAGGTTAAAAAGAAAATCCTAATGTGATTTTTTTATAATGTGTTTATCCTTTATCTTATCCTAGTGACTAAAATCTTCTCCATGGCTGGACCCCAAATAATATTCCTTTACGTGCTAAGTGGTATCTAGAGAGTGGGATAGGTTTAATAAATACCCTAATCCTAACGTGTACCTAACCCTAACCCATACCCTAACCCTAAGGCGTACCCTAACAATAACACGTACGCTAATCCTAACCCGTACCCTAAACCAATCCCTAACCCTAAAACTAACCCTAACCCTAACCCTAACCCTAACCCATACCCTAAGCCATAGCCTCACCCGTAACCTAACACGTACCCTAAGCCGTACCCTAACCCTAACCCTAACCCTAACCCTAACCGTACCCTAACCCGTATCCTAAGCCTGACCCTAACCCTAACCCTAACCCTAAACCTAACCCTAACCCATACCCTACGCCGTACCCTCACCCGTAAACTCACCCGTACCCTAAGCCATACCCTAAACCTAACCCTAACCCTAACCTATACACTACGTCGTAACCTCACCCGTACCCTAACCCGTACCCTAAGCCGTACCCTAACCCTAACCCTAACCCTAACCCTAACCCCTACCCTACGCCGTACCCTAACCCATACCCTAACCCGTATCCTAAGCCGTACCCTAACCCTAACCAACACCCTACGCAGTACCCTCACCCGTACCCTAAGCCGTACCCTAACCCTAACCCTAACCCTAACCCCTACCCTACGCCGTACCCTCACCCGTACCCTATCCCATACCCTGAGCCGTACCCTAACCCTAACACTAACCCTAACCCTAACCCTAACCCTAACCCTAAACTACCCTTGACTGCTTTTGCCTCCATTAGATTTCCTAAGCACTAGTGTTTTAAGGAACAGGTTAAAAGGAAAATCCTAACGTGATTTTTTTATAATGTGTTTATTCTTTATCTTATCCTAGTGACTAAAATCTTCTCCATGGCTGGACCCCAAATAATATTCCTTTACGTGCTAAGTGGTATCTAGAGAGTGGGATAGGTTTAATAAATACCCTAATCCTAACGTGTACCCTAACCCTAACCCATACCCTAACCCTAACGCGTACCCTAACCCTAACCCAAACCCTAACCCTAACACGTACGCTAATCCTAACCCGTACCCTAAACCAATCCCTAACCCTAAAACTAACCCTAACCCTAACCCTAACCCTAACCCATACCCTACGCCGTACCCTCACCCGTACCCTAACCCGTACCCTAAGCCGTACCCTAACCCTAACCCTAACCCTAACCCATACGCTACGCCATAGCATCACCCGTACCCTAACCCGTATCCTAAGCCGTACCCTAACCCTAACCCTAACCTATACCCTACGCCGTACCCTCACCTGTACCTAACCCGTACCCTAAGCCGTACCCTAGCCCTAACCCTAACCCTAACCCTAACCCCTACCCTACGCCGTACCCTAACCCGTACCCTAACCCGTATCCTAAGCCGTACCCTAACCCTAACCAACACCCTACGCAGTACCCTCACCCGTACCCTCACCCGTACCCTAAGCCGTACCCTAACCCTAACCCTAACCCTAACCCTAACCCCTACCCTACGCCGTACCCTCACCCGTACCCTATCCCATACCCTAAGCCGTACCCTAACCCTAACACTAACCCTAACCCTAACCCTAACCATAACCCTAAACTACCCTTGACTGCTTTTGCCTCCATTAGATTTCCTAAGCACTAGTGTTTTAAGGAACAGGTTAAAAGGAAAATACTAACGTGATTTTTTTATAATGTGTTTATTCTTTATCTTATCCTAGTGACTAAAATCTTCTCCATGGCTGGACCCCAAATAATATTCCTTTACGTGCTAAGTGGTATCTAGAGAGTGGGATACGTTTAATAAATACCCTAATCCTAACGTGTACCCTAAAGCTAACCCATACCCTAACCCTAACGCGTACCCTAACCCTAACCCAAACCCTAACCCTAACACGTACGCTAATCCTAACCCGTACCCTAAACCAATCCCTAACCCTAAAACTAACCCTAACCCTAACCCTAACCCTAACCCATACCCTACGCCGTACCCTCACCCGTACCCTAACCCGTACCCTAAGCCGTACCCTAACCCTAACCCTAACCCTAACCCATACGCTACGCCGTAGCCTCACCCATACCCTAACCCGTATCCTAAGCCGTACCCTAACCCTAACCCTAACCCTAACCTATACCCTACGCCATACCCTCACCTGTATCCTAACCCGTACCCTAAGCCGTACCCTAACCCTAACCCTAACCATAACCCTAACCCCTACCCTACGCCGTACCCTAACCCGTACCCTAACCCGTATCCTAAGCCGTACCCTAACCCTAACCAATACCCTACGCAGTACCCTCACCCGTACCCTCACCCGTACCCTAAGCCGTACTCTAACCCTAACCCTAACCCTAACCCTAACCCTAAACCCTACCCTACGCCGTACCCTCACCCGTACCCTATCCCATACCCTAAGCCGTACCCTAACCCTAACACTAACCCTAACCCTAACCCTAACCCTAACCCTAAACTACCGTTGACTGCTTTTGCCTCCATTAGATTTCCTAAGCACTAGTGTTTTAAGGAACAGGTTAAAAAGAAAATCCTAATGTGATTTTTTTATAATGTGTTTATTCTTTATCTTATCGTAGTGACTGAAATCTTCTCCATGGCTGGACCCCAAATAATATTCCTTTAGGTGCTAAGTGGTATCTAGAGAGTGGGATAGGTTTAATAAATACCCTAATCCTAACGTGTACCCTAACCCTAACCCATACTGTAACCCTAACGCGTAACCTAACCCTAACCCAAACCCTAACCCTAACATGTACGCTAATCCTAACCCGTACCCTAAACCAATCCCTAACCCTAAAACTAACCTGAACCCTAACCCTAACCCATACCCTACGCCGTACCCTCACCCATACCCTAACCCGTACCCTAAGCCGTACCCTAACCCTAACCCTAACCCATACCCTACAACGTACCCTCACACTTACCCTAAACAGTACCCTAAGCCGTACCCTAACCCTAACCCTAACCCTAAACTATACCTTACGCCCTACCCTCAGTCGTACCCTAAACCGGACCCTAAGCCGTACCCTAACACTTAACCCTAACCCTAAACCTAACCCTAACCCTAACCCTAATGAATACCTTATCCCTAACGCGTAACTGAACCCTAACCCATACCCTAACCCTAACACGTACCCCATTCCTAAGCGGTACCCTAAACCTAGCCCTAACCCTCAATCTAACCCTACCCCTACCCCATACACTACGCTGTACACTAATCCTAACCCGTACCCTAAACCTAGCCCTAACCCTAAAACTAACCCTAACCGTAACCCATAAACTACGCCGTACCCTCACCCATACCCTAACCCGTACCCTAAGCCGAACCCTAACCCTAACCTTAACCCTAACCCTAAACTACCCTTGACTGCTTCTGCCTCCAATAGATTTCCTAAGCACTAGTGTTTTAAGGAACAGGTCAAAAATAAAATCCTAATGTGATTCCTTTATAATGTGTGTGTTCTTTATCTTATCCTCATGTCTACAATCCTCTCCATGGCTGGACCCCAATTAATATTCCTTTATGCGCAAAGTGGTATCTAGAGAGTGGGATAGGTTTAATAAATACCTTAACCCTAAGGCGTACCCTAACCCTAACCCATAGCCTAACCCTAACACGTACCCTAATCCTAACCCGTAACCTAAACCTAGCCCTAACCCTAAAAGTAACCCTAACCCTAACCCTAACCCATACCAAACACCGTACCCACACTCGTACCCTAACCCATACCCTAAGCCGTACCCTAACCCTAACCCTAACCCTAACCCTAACCCTAACTTAGCCCTAACCCTAAAACTAAACCTAACCCTAAGCGTAACCCATACCCTACGCCGTACCCTCACACATAACCTAACACGTACCCTAAGCCGTACCCTAACCCTAACCCTAACCCTAACCCTAAACTACCCTTGACTGCTTTTGCCACCAATAGATTTCCTAAGCACTAGTGTTGTAAGGAACAGGTTAAAAAGAAAATCCGAATGTCATTACTTTGTAATGTGTGTGTTCTATATCTTATCCTAGTGACTAAAATCTTCTCCATAGCTAGACCCCAAATAATAATCCTTTACGTGCTAAGTTGTATCTAGAGAGTGGGATAGGTTTAATAAATATCCTAATCCTAATGCGTACCCTAACCCTAACCCATACCCTAACCCTACCACATACCCTAATCCTAACCCGTACCCTAAACCTAGCCCTAACCCTAAATCTAACCCTAATCCTAACCCTAACCCATACCCTACGCCATACCCTCACCCATACCCTAACTTGTACCCTAAGCCGCACCCTAAACCTAAACCTAAACTTAACACTAACCCTAATCCTAAACCATACCCTACACCGTACCCTCACCCGTACCCTAACCCGTACCCTGACCCTAACCTTAACCCTAATCCTAACCCTAACCTAAGCCGTACCCTTACCCTAACCCTAAAGCTAAACCTAACCCTAACTCATACCCTACGCCATACCCTAACCCGTAACCTAGCCCGTATCCGAAGCCGTACACTAACCCTAACCCATACCCTACGCCGTAACCTCACCCGTACCCTCACCCGTACCCTAAGCCGTACCCTAACCCTAACCCTAACCCTAACCCTAACCCTAACCCCTACCCTACGCCGTACCCTCACCCGTACCCTATCCCATACCTTAAGCCGTACCCTAACCCTAACACTAACCCTAACCCTAACCCTAACCCTAAACGACCCTTGACTGCTTTTGCCTCCATTAGATTTCCTAAGCACTAGTGTTTTAAGGAACAGGTTAAAAAGAAAATCCTAATGTGATTTTATTATAATGAGTTTATTCTTTATCTTATCCTAGTGACTAAAATCTCCTCCATGGCTGGACCCCAAATAATATTCCTTTACGTGCTAAGTGGTATCTACAGAGTGGGATAGGTTTAATAAATACCCTAATCCTAACGTGTACCCTAACCCTAACCCGTACCCTAACCCTAACGCATACCCTAACCCTAACCCAAACCCTAACCCTGACACGTACGCTAATCCTAACCCGTACCCTAAACCAATCCCTAAACCTAAAACTAACCCTAAACCTACCCCTAACCCTAACCCATACCCTACGCCGTACCCTCACCCGTACCCTAACCCGTACCCTAACCCGTATCCTAAGCCGTACCCTATCCCTAACCCTATCCCTAACCTATACCCTACGCCGTAACCTCACCCGTACCCTAACCCGTACCCTAAGCCGTACCCTAACCCTAACCCTAACCTTAAACCTAACCCATACCCTATGCCGTAACCTAACCCGTACCCTAGACCGTATCCTAAGCCGTACCCTAACACTAACCCATACCCTACGCCGTACCCTCACCCGTACCCTCACCCGTACCCTAAGCCGTACCCTAACCCTAACCTTAACCCTAACCCTAACCCATACCCTACGCCGTACCCTAACCCGTACCCTAACCCGTATCCTAAGCCGTACCCTAACCCTAACCAATACCCTACGCAGTACCCTCACCCGTACCCTCACCCGTACCATAAGCCGTACCCTAAACCTAACACTAACCCTAACCCTAACCCTAACCCCTACACTACGCCGTACCCTAACCCGTACCTAACCCGTATTCTAAGCCGTACCCTAACCCTAACAAATACCCTACACAGTACCCTCACCCGTACCCTCACCCGTACCCTAAGCCATACCCTAACCCTAAACCTAACCCTAACCCTAATCCCTACCCTACGCCGTACCCTCACCCGTACCCTATCCCATACCCTAAGCCGTACCCTAACCCTAACCCTAACCCTAACCCTAACCCTAACCCTAAACTACCCTTGACTTCTTTTGCCTCCATTCGATTTCCTAAGCACTAGTGTTTTAAGGAACAGGTTAAAAAGAAAATCCTAATGTGATTTTTTTATAATGTGTTTATCCTTTATCTTATCCTAGTGACTAAAATCTTCTCCATGGCTGGACCCCAAATAATATTCCTTTACGTGCTAAGTGGTATCTAGAGAGTGGGATAGGTTTAATAAATACCCTAATCCTAACGTGTACCTAACCCTAACCCATACCCTAACCCTAAGGCGTACCCTAACAATAACACGTACGCTAATCCTAACCCGTACCCTAAACCAATCCCTAACCCTAAAACTAACCCTAACCCTAACCCTAACCCTAACCCATACCCTAAGCCATAGCCTCACCCGTAACCTAACACGTACCCTAAGCCGTACCCTAACCCTAACCCTAACCCTAACCCTAACCGTACCCTAACCCGTATCCTAAGCCTGACCCTAACCCTAACCCTAACCCTAAACCTAACCCTAACCCATACCCTACGCCGTACCCTCACCCGTAAACTCACCCGTACCCTAAGCCATACCCTAAACCTAACCCTAACCCTAACCTATACACTACGTCGTAACCTCACCCGTACCCTAACCCGTACCCTAAGCCGTACCCTAACCCTAACCCTAACCCTAACCCTAACCCCTACCCTACGCCGTACCCTAACCCATACCCTAACCCGTATCCTAAGCCGTACCCTAACCCTAACCAACACCCTACGCAGTACCCTCACCCGTACCCTAAGCCGTACCCTAACCCTAACCCTAACCCTAACCCCTACCCTACGCCGTACCCTCACCCGTACCCTATCCCATACCCTGAGCCGTACCCTAACCCTAACACTAACCCTAACCCTAACCCTAACCCTAACCCTAAACTACCCTTGACTGCTTTTGCCTCCATTAGATTTCCTAAGCACTAGTGTTTTAAGGAACAGGTTAAAAGGAAAATCCTAACGTGATTTTTTTATAATGTGTTTATTCTTTATCTTATCCTAGTGACTAAAATCTTCTCCATGGCTGGACCCCAAATAATATTCCTTTACGTGCTAAGTGGTATCTAGAGAGTGGGATAGGTTTAATAAATACCCTAATCCTAACGTGTACCCTAACCCTAACCCATACCCTAACCCTAACGCGTACCCTAACCCTAACCCAAACCCTAACCCTAACACGTACGCTAATCCTAACCCGTACCCTAAACCAATCCCTAACCCTAAAACTAACCCTAACCCTAACCCTAACCCTAACCCATACCCTACGCCGTACCCTCACCCGTACCCTAACCCGTACCCTAAGCCGTACCCTAACCCTAACCCTAACCCTAACCCATACGCTACGCCATAGCATCACCCGTACCCTAACCCGTATCCTAAGCCGTACCCTAACCCTAACCCTAACCTATACCCTACGCCGTACCCTCACCTGTACCTAACCCGTACCCTAAGCCGTACCCTAGCCCTAACCCTAACCCTAACCCTAACCCCTACCCTACGCCGTACCCTAACCCGTACCCTAACCCGTATCCTAAGCCGTACCCTAACCCTAACCAACACCCTACGCAGTACCCTCACCCGTACCCTCACCCGTACCCTAAGCCGTACCCTAACCCTAACCCTAACCCTAACCCTAACCCCTACCCTACGCCGTACCCTCACCCGTACCCTATCCCATACCCTAAGCCGTACCCTAACCCTAACACTAACCCTAACCCTAACCCTAACCATAACCCTAAACTACCCTTGACTGCTTTTGCCTCCATTAGATTTCCTAAGCACTAGTGTTTTAAGGAACAGGTTAAAAGGAAAATCCTAACGTGATTTTTTTATAATGTGTTTATTCTTTATCTTATCCTAGTGACTAAAATCTTCTCCATGGCTGGACCCCAAATAATATTCCTTTACGTGCTAAGTGGTATCTAGAGAGTGGGATACGTTTAATAAATACCCTAATCCTAACGTGTACCCTAAAGCTAACCCATACCCTAACCCTAACGCGTACCCTAACCCTAACCCAAACCCTAACCCTAACACGTACGCTAATCCTAACCCGTACCCTAAACCAATCCCTAACCCTAAAACTAACCCTAACCCTAACCCTAACCCTAACCCATACCCTACGCCGTACCCTCACCCGTACCCTAACCCGTACCCTAAGCCGTACCCTAACCCTAACCCTAACCCTAACCCATACGCTACGCCGTAGCCTCACCCATACCCTAACCCGTATCCTAAGCCGTACCCTAACCCTAACCCTAACCCTAACCTATACCCTACGCCATACCCTCACCTGTATCCTAACCCGTACCCTAAGCCGTACCCTAACCCTAACCCTAACCATAACCCTAACCCCTACCCTACGCCGTACCCTAACCCGTACCCTAACCCGTATCCTAAGCCGTACCCTAACCCTAACCAATACCCTACGCAGTACCCTCACCCGTACCCTCACCCGTACCCTAAGCCGTACTCTAACCCTAACCCTAACCCTAACCCTAACCCTAAACCCTACCCTACGCCGTACCCTCACCCGTACCCTATCCCATACCCTAAGCCGTACCCTAACCCTAACACTAACCCTAACCCTAACCCTAACCCTAACCCTAAACTACCGTTGACTGCTTTTGCCTCCATTAGATTTCCTAAGCACTAGTGTTTTAAGGAACAGGTTAAAAAGAAAATCCTAATGTGATTTTTTTATAATGTGTTTATTCTTTATCTTATCGTAGTGACTGAAATCTTCTCCATGGCTGGACCCCAAATAATATTCCTTTAGGTGCTAAGTGGTATCTAGAGAGTGGGATAGGTTTAATAAATACCCTAATCCTAACGTGTACCCTAACCCTAACCCATACTGTAACCCTAACGCGTAACCTAACCCTAACCCAAACCCTAACCCTAACATGTACGCTAATCCTAACCCGTACCCTAAACCAATCCCTAACCCTAAAACTAACCTGAACCCTAACCCTAACCCATACCCTACGCCGTACCCTCACCCATACCCTAACCCGTACCCTAAGCCGTACCCTAACCCTAACCCTAACCCATACCCTACAACGTACCCTCACACTTACCCTAAACAGTACCCTAAGCCGTACCCTAACCCTAACCCTAACCCTAAACTATACCTTACGCCCTACCCTCAGTCGTACCCTAAACCGGACCCTAAGCCGTACCCTAACACTTAACCCTAACCCTAAACCTAACCCTAACCCTAACCCTAATGAATACCTTATCCCTAACGCGTAACTGAACCCTAACCCATACCCTAACCCTAACACGTACCCCATTCCTAAGCGGTACCCTAAACCTAGCCCTAACCCTCAATCTAACCCTACCCCTACCCCATACACTACGCTGTACACTAATCCTAACCCGTACCCTAAACCTAGCCCTAACCCTAAAACTAACCCTAACCGTAACCCATAAACTACGCCGTACCCTCACCCATACCCTAACCCGTACCCTAAGCCGAACCCTAACCCTAACCTTAACCCTAACCCTAAACTACCCTTGACTGCTTCTGCCTCCAATAGATTTCCTAAGCACTAGTGTTTTAAGGAACAGGTCAAAAATAAAATCCTAATGTGATTCCTTTATAATGTGTGTGTTCTTTATCTTATCCTCATGTCTACAATCCTCTCCATGGCTGGACCCCAATTAATATTCCTTTATGCGCAAAGTGGTATCTAGAGAGTGGGATAGGTTTAATAAATACCTTAACCCTAAGGCGTACCCTAACCCTAACCCATAGCCTAACCCTAACACGTACCCTAATCCTAACCCGTAACCTAAACCTAGCCCTAACCCTAAAAGTAACCCTAACCCTAACCCTAACCCATACCAAACACCGTACCCACACTCGTACCCTAACCCATACCCTAAGCCGTACCCTAACCCTAACCCTAACCCTAACCCTAACCCTAACTTAGCCCTAACCCTAAAACTAAACCTAACCCTAAGCGTAACCCATACCCTACGCCGTACCCTCACACATAACCTAACACGTACCCTAAGCCGTACCCTAACCCTAACCCTAACCCTAACCCTAAACTACCCTTGACTGCTTTTGCCACCAATAGATTTCCTAAGCACTAGTGTTGTAAGGAACAGGTTAAAAAGAAAATCCGAATGTCATTACTTTGTAATGTGTGTGTTCTATATCTTATCCTAGTGACTAAAATCTTCTCCATAGCTAGACCCCAAATAATAATCCTTTACGTGCTAAGTTGTATCTAGAGAGTGGGATAGGTTTAATAAATATCCTAATCCTAATGCGTACCCTAACCCTAACCCATACCCTAACCCTACCACATACCCTAATCCTAACCCGTACCCTAAACCTAGCCCTAACCCTAAATCTAACCCTAATCCTAACCCTAACCCATACCCTACGCCATACCCTCACCCATACCCTAACTTGTACCCTAAGCCGCACCCTAAACCTAAACCTAAACTTAACACTAACCCTAATCCTAAACCATACCCTACACCGTACCCTCACCCGTACCCTAACCCGTACCCTGACCCTAACCTTAACCCTAATCCTAACCCTAACCTAAGCCGTACCCTTACCCTAACCCTAAAGCTAAACCTAACCCTAACTCATACCCTACGCCATACCCTAACCCGTAACCTAGCCCGTATCCGAAGCCGTACACTAACCCTAACCCATACCCTACGCCGTAACCTCACCCGTACCCTCACCCGTACCCTAAGCCGTACCCTAACCCTAACCCTAACCCTAACCCTAACCCTAACCCCTACCCTACGCCGTACCCTCACCCGTACCCTATCCCATACCTTAAGCCGTACCCTAACCCTAACACTAACCCTAACCCTAACCCTAACCCTAAACGACCCTTGACTGCTTTTGCCTCCATTAGATTTCCTAAGCACTAGTGTTTTAAGGAACAGGTTAAAAAGAAAATCCTAATGTGATTTTATTATAATGAGTTTATTCTTTATCTTATCCTAGTGACTAAAATCTCCTCCATGGCTGGACCCCAAATAATATTCCTTTACGTGCTAAGTGGTATCTACAGAGTGGGATAGGTTTAATAAATACCCTAATCCTAACGTGTACCCTAACCCTAACCCGTACCCTAACCCTAACGCATACCCTAACCCTAACCCAAACCCTAACCCTGACACGTACGCTAATCCTAACCCGTACCCTAAACCAATCCCTAAACCTAAAACTAACCCTAAACCTACCCCTAACCCTAACCCATACCCTACGCCGTACCCTCACCCGTACCCTAACCCGTACCCTAACCCGTATCCTAAGCCGTACCCTATCCCTAACCCTATCCCTAACCTATACCCTACGCCGTAACCTCACCCGTACCCTAACCCGTACCCTAAGCCGTACCCTAACCCTAACCCTAACCTTAAACCTAACCCATACCCTATGCCGTAACCTAACCCGTACCCTAGACCGTATCCTAAGCCGTACCCTAACACTAACCCATACCCTACGCCGTACCCTCACCCGTACCCTCACCCGTACCCTAAGCCGTACCCTAACCCTAACCTTAACCCTAACCCTAACCCATACCCTACGCCGTACCCTAACCCGTACCCTAACCCGTATCCTAAGCCGTACCCTAACCCTAACCAATACCCTACGCAGTACCCTCACCCGTACCCTCACCCGTACCATAAGCCGTACCCTAAACCTAACACTAACCCTAACCCTAACCCTAACCCCTACACTACGCCGTACCCTAACCCGTACCTAACCCGTATTCTAAGCCGTACCCTAACCCTAACAAATACCCTACACAGTACCCTCACCCGTACCCTCACCCGTACCCTAAGCCATACCCTAACCCTAAACCTAACCCTAACCCTAATCCCTACCCTACGCCGTACCCTCACCCGTACCCTATCCCATACCCTAAGCCGTACCCTAACCCTAACCCTAACCCTAACCCTAACCCTAACCCTAAACTACCCTTGACTTCTTTTGCCTCCATTCGATTTCCTAAGCACTAGTGTTTTAAGGAACAGGTTAAAAAGAAAATCCTAATGTGATTTTTTTATAATGTGTTTATCCTTTATCTTATCCTAGTGACTAAAATCTTCTCCATGGCTGGACCCCAAATAATATTCCTTTACGTGCTAAGTGGTATCTAGAGAGTGGGATAGGTTTAATAAATACCCTAATCCTAACGTGTACCTAACCCTAACCCATACCCTAACCCTAAGGCGTACCCTAACAATAACACGTACGCTAATCCTAACCCGTACCCTAAACCAATCCCTAACCCTAAAACTAACCCTAACCCTAACCCTAACCCTAACCCATACCCTAAGCCATAGCCTCACCCGTAACCTAACACGTACCCTAAGCCGTACCCTAACCCTAACCCTAAACCTAACCCTAACCGTACCCTAACCCGTATCCTAAGCCTGACCCTAACCCTAACCCTAACCCTAAACCTAACCCTAACCCATACCCTACGCCGTACCCTCACCCGTAAACTCACCCGTACCCTAAGCCATACCCTAAACCTAACCCTAACCCTAACCTATACACTACGTCGTAACCTCACCCGTACCCTAACCCGTACCCTAAGCCGTACCCTAACCCTAACCCTAACCCTAACCCTAACCCCTACCCTACGCCGTACCCTAACCCATACCCTAACCCGTATCCTAAGCCGTACCCTAACCCTAACCAACACCCTACGCAGTACCCTCACCCGTACCCTAAGCCGTACCCTAACCCTAACCCTAACCCTAACCCCTACCCTACGCCGTACCCTCACCCGTACCCTATCCCATACCCTGAGCCGTACCCTAACCCTAACACTAACCCTAACCCTAACCCTAACCCTAACCCTAAACTACCCTTGACTGCTTTTGCCTCCATTAGATTTCCTAAGCACTAGTGTTTTAAGGAACAGGTTAAAAGGAAAATCCTAACGTGATTTTTTTATAATGTGTTTATTCTTTATCTTATCCTAGTGACTAAAATCTTCTCCATGGCTGGACCCCAAATAATATTCCTTTACGTGCTAAGTGGTATCTAGAGAGTGGGATAGGTTTAATAAATACCCTAATCCTAACGTGTACCCTAACCCTAACCCATACCCTAACCCTAACGCGTACCCTAACCCTAACCCAAACCCTAACCCTAACACGTACGCTAATCCTAACCCGTACCCTAAACCAATCCCTAACCCTAAAACTAACCCTAACCCTAACCCTAACCCTAACCCATACCCTACGCCGTACCCTCACCCGTACCCTAACCCGTACCCTAAGCCGTACCCTAACCCTAACCCTAACCCTAACCCATACGCTACGCCATAGCATCACCCGTACCCTAACCCGTATCCTAAGCCGTACCCTAACCCTAACCCTAACCTATACCCTACGCCGTACCCTCACCTGTACCTAACCCGTACCCTAAGCCGTACCCTAGCCCTAACCCTAACCCTAACCCTAACCCCTACCCTACGCCGTACCCTAACCCGTACCCTAACCCGTATCCTAAGCCATACCCTAACCCTAACCAACACCCTACGCAGTACCCTCACCCGTACCCTCACCCGTACCCTAAGCCGTACCCTAACCCTAACCCTAACCCTAACCCTAACCCCTACCCTACGCCGTACCCTCACCCGTACCCTATCCCATACCCTAAGCCGTACCCTAACCCTAACACTAACCCTAACCCTAACCCTAACCATAACCCTAAACTACCCTTGACTGCTTTTGCCTCCATTAGATTTCCTAAGCACTAGTGTTTTAAGGAACAGGTTAAAAGGAAAATCCTAACGTGATTTTTTTATAATGTGTTTATTCTTTATCTTATCCTAGTGACTAAAATCTTCTCCATGGCTGGACCCCAAATAATATTCCTTTACGTGCTAAGTGGTATCTAGAGAGTGGGATACGTTTAATAAATACCCTAATCCTAACGTGTACCCTAAAGCTAACCCATACCCTAACCCTAACGCGTACCCTAACCCTAACCCAAACCCTAACCCTAACACGTACGCTAATCCTAACCCGTACCCTAAACCAATCCCTAACCCTAAAACTAACCCTAACCCTAACCCTAACCCTAACCCATACCCTACGCCGTACCCTCACCCGTACCCTAACCCGTACCCTAAGCCGTACCCTAACCCTAACCCTAACCCTAACCCATACGCTACGCCGTAGCCTCACCCATACCCTAACCCGTATCCTAAGCCGTACCCTAACCCTAACCCTAACCCTAACCTATACCCTACGCCATACCCTCACCTGTATCCTAACCCGTACCCTAAGCCGTACCCTAACCCTAACCCTAACCATAACCCTAACCCCTACCCTACGCCGTACCCTAACCCGTACCCTAACCCGTATCCTAAGCCGTACCCTAACCCTAACCAATACCCTACGCAGTACCCTCACCCGTACCCTCACCCGTACCCTAAGCCGTACTCTAACCCTAACCCTAACCCTAACCCTAACCCTAAACCCTACCCTACGCCGTACCCTCACCCGTACCCTATCCCATACCCTAAGCCGTACCCTAACCCTAACACTAACCCTAACCCTAACCCTAACCCTAACCCTAAACTACCGTTGACTGCTTTTGCCTCCATTAGATTTCCTAAGCACTAGTGTTTTAAGGAACAGGTTAAAAAGAAAATCCTAATGTGATTTTTTTATAATGTGTTTATTCTTTATCTTATCGTAGTGACTGAAATCTTCTCCATGGCTGGACCCCAAATAATATTCCTTTAGGTGCTAAGTGGTATCTAGAGAGTGGGATAGGTTTAATAAATACCCTAATCCTAACGTGTACCCTAACCCTAACCCATACTGTAACCCTAACGCGTAACCTAACCCTAACCCAAACCCTAACCCTAACATGTACGCTAATCCTAACCCGTACCCTAAACCAATCCCTAACCCTAAAACTAACCTGAACCCTAACCCTAACCCATACCCTACGCCGTACCCTCACCCATACCCTAACCCGTACCCTAAGCCGTACCCTAACCCTAACCCTAACCCATACCCTACAACGTACCCTCACACTTACCCTAAACAGTACCCTAAGCCGTACCCTAACCCTAACCCTAACCCTAAACTATACCTTACGCCCTACCCTCAGTCGTACCCTAAACCGGACCCTAAGCCGTACCCTAACACTTAACCCTAACCCTAAACCTAACCCTAACCCTAACCCTAATGAATACCTTATCCCTAACGCGTAACTGAACCCTAACCCATACCCTAACCCTAACACGTACCCCATTCCTAAGCGGTACCCTAAACCTAGCCCTAACCCTCAATCTAACCCTACCCCTACCCCATACACTACGCTGTACACTAATCCTAACCCGTACCCTAAACCTAGCCCTAACCCTAAAACTAACCCTAACCGTAACCCATAAACTACGCCGTACCCTCACCCATACCCTAACCCGTACCCTAAGCCGAACCCTAACCCTAACCTTAACCCTAACCCTAAACTACCCTTGACTGCTTCTGCCTCCAATAGATTTCCTAAGCACTAGTGTTTTAAGGAACAGGTCAAAAATAAAATCCTAATGTGATTCCTTTATAATGTGTGTGTTCTTTATCTTATCCTCATGTCTACAATCCTCTCCATGGCTGGACCCCAATTAATATTCCTTTATGCGCAAAGTGGTATCTAGAGAGTGGGATAGGTTTAATAAATACCTTAACCCTAAGGCGTACCCTAACCCTAACCCATAGCCTAACCCTAACACGTACCCTAATCCTAACCCGTAACCTAAACCTAGCCCTAACCCTAAAAGTAACCCTAACCCTAACCCTAACCCATACCAAACACCGTACCCACACTCGTACCCTAACCCATACCCTAAGCCGTACCCTAACCCTAACCCTAACCCTAACCCTAACCCTAACTTAGCCCTAACCCTAAAACTAAACCTAACCCTAAGCGTAACCCATACCCTACGCCGTACCCTCACACATAACCTAACACGTACCCTAAGCCGTACCCTAACCCTAACCCTAACCCTAACCCTAAACTACCCTTGACTGCTTTTGCCACCAATAGATTTCCTAAGCACTAGTGTTGTAAGGAACAGGTTAAAAAGAAAATCCGAATGTCATTACTTTGTAATGTGTGTGTTCTATATCTTATCCTAGTGACTAAAATCTTCTCCATAGCTAGACCCCAAATAATAATCCTTTACGTGCTAAGTTGTATCTAGAGAGTGGGATAGGTTTAATAAATATCCTAATCCTAATGCGTACCCTAACCCTAACCCATACCCTAACCCTACCACATACCCTAATCCTAACCCGTACCCTAAACCTAGCCCTAACCCTAAATCTAACCCTAATCCTAACCCTAACCCATACCCTACGCCATACCCTCACCCATACCCTAACTTGTACCCTAAGCCGCACCCTAAACCTAAACCTAAACTTAACACTAACCCTAATCCTAAACCATACCCTACACCGTACCCTCACCCGTACCCTAACCCGTACCCTGACCCTAACCTTAACCCTAATCCTAACCCTAACCTAAGCCGTACCCTTACCCTAACCCTAAAGCTAAACCTAACCCTAACTCATACCCTACGCCATACCCTAACCCGTAACCTAGCCCGTATCCGAAGCCGTACACTAACCCTAACCCATACCCTACGCCGTAACCTCACCCGTACCCTCACCCGTACCCTAAGCCGTACCCTAACCCTAACCCTAACCCTAACCCTAACCCTAACCCCTACCCTACGCCGTACCCTCACCCGTACCCTATCCCATACCTTAAGCCGTACCCTAACCCTAACACTAACCCTAACCCTAACCCTAACCCTAAACGACCCTTGACTGCTTTTGCCTCCATTAGATTTCCTAAGCACTAGTGTTTTAAGGAACAGGTTAAAAAGAAAATCCTAATGTGATTTTATTATAATGAGTTTATTCTTTATCTTATCCTAGTGACTAAAATCTCCTCCATGGCTGGACCCCAAATAATATTCCTTTACGTGCTAAGTGGTATCTAGAGAGTGGGATAGGTTTAATAAATACCCTAATCCTAACGTGTACCCTAACCCTAACCCGTACCCTAACCCTAACGCATACCCTAACCCTAACCCAAACCCTAACCCTGACACGTACGCTAATCCTAACCCGTACCCTAAACCAATCCCTAAACCTAAAACTAACCCTAAACCTACCCCTAACCCTAACCCATACCCTACGCCGTACCCTCACCCGTACCCTAACCCGTACCCTAACCCGTATCCTAAGCCGTACCCTATCCCTAACCCTATCCCTAACCTATACCCTACGCCGTAACCTCACCCGTACCCTAACCCGTACCCTAAGCCGTACCCTAACCCTAACCCTAACCTTAAACCTAACCCATACCCTATGCCGTAACCTAACCCGTACCCTAGACCGTATCCTAAGCCGTACCCTAACACTAACCCATACCCTACGCCGTACCCTCACCCGTACCCTCACCCGTACCCTAAGCCGTACCCTAACCCTAACCTTAACCCTAACCCTAACCCATACCCTACGCCGTACCCTAACCCGTACCCTAACCCGTATCCTAAGCCGTACCCTAACCCTAACCAATACCCTACGCAGTACCCTCACCCGTACCCTCACCCGTACCATAAGCCGTACCCTAAACCTAACACTAACCCTAACCCTAACCCTAACCCCTACACTACGCCGTACCCTAACCCGTACCTAACCCGTATTCTAAGCCGTACCCTAACCCTAACAAATACCCTACACAGTACCCTCACCCGTACCCTCACCCGTACCCTAAGCCATACCCTAACCCTAAACCTAACCCTAACCCTAATCCCTACCCTACGCCGTACCCTCACCCGTACCCTATCCCATACCCTAAGCCGTACCCTAACCCTAACCCTAACCCTAACCCTAACCCTAACCCTAAACTACCCTTGACTTCTTTTGCCTCCATTCGATTTCCTAAGCACTAGTGTTTTAAGGAACAGGTTAAAAAGAAAATCCTAATGTGATTTTTTTATAATGTGTTTATCCTTTATCTTATCCTAGTGACTAAAATCTTCTCCATGGCTGGACCCCAAATAATATTCCTTTACGTGCTAAGTGGTATCTAGAGAGTGGGATAGGTTTAATAAATACCCTAATCCTAACGTGTACCTAACCCTAACCCATACCCTAACCCTAAGGCGTACCCTAACAATAACACGTACGCTAATCCTAACCCGTACCCTAAACCAATCCCTAACCCTAAAACTAACCCTAACCCTAACCCTAACCCTAACCCATACCCTAAGCCATAGCCTCACCCGTAACCTAACACGTACCCTAAGCCGTACCCTAACCCTAACCCTAACCCTAACCCTAACCGTACCCTAACCCGTATCCTAAGCCTGACCCTAACCCTAACCCTAACCCTAAACCTAACCCTAACCCATACCCTACGCCGTACCCTCACCCGTAAACTCACCCGTACCCTAAGCCATACCCTAAACCTAACCCTAACCCTAACCTATACACTACGTCGTAACCTCACCCGTACCCTAACCCGTACCCTAAGCCGTACCCTAACCCTAACCCTAACCCTAACCCTAACCCCTACCCTACGCCGTACCCTAACCCATACCCTAACCCGTATCCTAAGCCGTACCCTAACCCTAACCAACACCCTACGCAGTACCCTCACCCGTACCCTAAGCCGTACCCTAACCCTAACCCTAACCCTAACCCCTACCCTACGCCGTACCCTCACCCGTACCCTATCCCATACCCTGAGCCGTACCCTAACCCTAACACTAACCCTAACCCTAACCCTAACCCTAACCCTAAACTACCCTTGACTGCTTTTGCCTCCATTAGGTTTCCTAAGCACTAGTGTTTTAAGGAACAGGTTAAAAGGAAAATCCTAACGTGATTTTTTTATAATGTGTTTATTCTTTATCTTATCCTAGTGACTAAAATCTTCTCCATGGCTGGACCCCAAATAATATTCCTTTACGTGCTAAGTGGTATCTAGAGAGTGGGATAGGTTTAATAAATACCCTAATCCTAACGTGTACCCTAACCCTAACCCATACCCTAACCCTAACGCGTACCCTAACCCTAACCCAAACCCTAACCCTAACACGTACGCTAATCCTAACCCGTACCCTAAACCAATCCCTAACCCTAAAACTAACCCTAACCCTAACCCTAACCCTAACCCATACCCTACGCCGTACCCTCACCCGTACCCTAACCCGTACCCTAAGCCGTACCCTAACCCTAACCCTAACCCTAACCCATACGCTACGCCATAGCATCACCCGTACCCTAACCCGTATCCTAAGCCGTACCCTAACCCTAACCCTAACCTATACCCTACGCCGTACCCTCACCTGTACCTAACCCGTACCCTAAGCCGTACCCTAGCCCTAACCCTAACCCTAACCCTAACCCCTACCCTACGCCGTACCGTAACCCGTACCCTAACCCGTATCCTAAGCCGTACCCTAACCCTAACCAACACCCTACGCAGTACCCTCACCCGTACCCTCACCCTCACCCGTACCCTAAGCCGTACCCTAACCCTAACCCTAACCCTAACCCTAACCCCTACCCTACGCCGTACCCTCACCCGTACCCTATCCCATACCCTAAGCCGTACCCTAACCCTAACACTAACCCTAACCCTAACCCTAACCATAACCCTAAACTACCCTTGACTGCTTTTGCCTCCATTAGATTTCCTAAGCACTAGTGTTTTAAGGAACAGGTTAAAAGGAAAATCCTAACGTGATTTTTTTATAATGTGTTTATTCTTTATCTTATCCTAGTGACTAAAATCTTCTCCATGGCTGGACCCCAAATAATATTCCTTTACGTGCTAAGTGGTATCTAGAGAGTGGGATACGTTTAATAAATACCCTAATCCTAACGTGTACCCTAAAGCTAACCCATACCCTAACCCTAACGCGTACCCTAACCCTAACCCAAACCCTAACCCTAACACGTACGCTAATCCTAACCCGTACCCTAAACCAATCCCTAACCCTAAAACTAACCCTAACCCTAACCCTAACCCTAACCCATACCCTACGCCGTACCCTCACCCGTACCCTAACCCGTACCCTAAGCCGTACCCTAACCCTAACCCTAACCCTAACCCATACGCTACGCCGTAGCCTCACCCATACCCTAACCCGTATCCTAAGCCGTACCCTAACCCTAACCCTACCCCTAACCTATACCCTACGCCATACCCTCACCTGTATCCTAACCCGTACCCTAAGCCGTACCCTAACCCTAACCCTAACCATAACCCTAACCCCTACCCTACGCCGTACCCTAACCCGTACCCTAACCCGTATCCTAAGCCGTACCCTAACCCTAACCAATACCCTACGCAGTACCCTCACCCGTACCCTCACCCGTACCCTAAGCCGTACTCTAACCCTAACCCTAACCCTAACCCTAACCCTAAACCCTACCCTACGCCGTACCCTCACCCGTACCCTATCCCATACCCTAAGCCGTACCCTAACCCTAACACTAACCCTAACCCTAACCCTAACCCTAACCCTAAACTACCGTTGACTGCTTTTGCCTCCATTAGATTTCCTAAGCACTAGTGTTTTAAGGAACAGGTTAAAAAGAAAATCCTAATGTGATTTTTTTATAATGTGTTTATTCTTTATCTTATCGTAGTGACTGAAATCTTCTCCATGGCTGGACCCCAAATAATATTCCTTTAGGTGCTAAGTGGTATCTAGAGAGTGGGATAGGTTTAATAAATACCCTAATCCTAACGTGTACCCTAACCCTAACCCATACTGTAACCCTAACGCGTAACCTAACCCTAACCCAAACCCTAACCCTAACATGTACGCTAATCCTAACCCGTACCCTAAACCAATCCCTAACCCTAAAACTAACCTGAACCCTAACCCTAACCCATACCCTACGCCGTACCCTCACCCATACCCTAACCCGTACCCTAAGCCGTACCCTAACCCTAACCCTAACCCATACCCTACAACGTACCCTCACACTTACCCTAAACAGTACCCTAAGCCGTACCCTAACCCTAACCCTAACCCTAAACTATACCTTACGCCCTACCCTCAGTCGTACCCTAAACCGGACCCTAAGCCGTACCCTAACACTTAACCCTAACCCTAAACCTAACCCTAACCCTAACCCTAATGAATACCTTATCCCTAACGCGTAACTGAACCCTAACCCATACCCTAACCCTAACACGTACCCCATTCCTAAGCGGTACCCTAAACCTAGCCCTAACCCTCAATCTAACCCTACCCCTACCCCATACACTACGCTGTACACTAATCCTAACCCGTACCCTAAACCTAGCCCTAACCCTAAAACTAACCCTAACCGTAACCCATAAACTACGCCGTACCCTCACCCATACCCTAACCCGTACCCTAAGCCGAACCCTAACCCTAACCTTAACCCTAACCCTAAACTACCCTTGACTGCTTCTGCCTCCAATAGATTTCCTAAGCACTAGTGTTTTAAGGAACAGGTCAAAAATAAAATCCTAATGTGATTCCTTTATAATGTGTGTGTTCTTTATCTTATCCTCATGTCTACAATCCTCTCCATGGCTGGACCCCAATTAATATTCCTTTATGCGCAAAGTGGTATCTAGAGAGTGGGATAGGTTTAATAAATACCTTAACCCTAAGGCGTACCCTAACCCTAACCCATAGCCTAACCCTAACACGTACCCTAATCCTAACCCGTAACCTAAACCTAGCCCTAACCCTAAAAGTAACCCTAACCCTAACCCTAACCCATACCAAACACCGTACCCACACTCGTACCCTAACCCATACCCTAAGCCGTACCCTAACCCTAACCCTAACCCTAACCCTAACCCTAACTTAGCCCTAACCCTAAAACTAAACCTAACCCTAAGCGTAACCCATACCCTACGCCGTACCCTCACACATAACCTAACACGTACCCTAAGCCGTACCCTAACCCTAACCCTAACCCTAACCCTAAACTACCCTTGACTGCTTTTGCCACCAATAGATTTCCTAAGCACTAGTGTTGTAAGGAACAGGTTAAAAAGAAAATCCGAATGTCATTACTTTGTAATGTGTGTGTTCTATATCTTATCCTAGTGACTAAAATCTTCTCCATAGCTAGACCCCAAATAATAATCCTTTACGTGCTAAGTTGTATCTAGAGAGTGGGATAGGTTTAATAAATATCCTAATCCTAATGCGTACCCTAACCCTAACCCATACCCTAACCCTACCACATACCCTAATCCTAACCCGTACCCTAAACCTAGCCCTAACCCTAAATCTAACCCTAATCCTAACCCTAACCCATACCCTACGCCATACCCTCACCCATACCCTAACTTGTACCCTAAGCCGCACCCTAAACCTAAACCTAAACTTAACACTAACCCTAATCCTAAACCATACCCTACACCGTACCCTCACCCGTACCCTAACCCGTACCCTGACCCTAACCTTAACCCTAATCCTAACCCTAACCTAAGCCGTACCCTTACCCTAACCCTAAAGCTAAACCTAACCCTAACTCATACCCTACGCCATACCCTAACCCGTAACCTAGCCCGTATCCGAAGCCGTACACTAACCCTAACCCATACCCTACGCCGTAACCTCACCCGTACCCTCACCCGTACCCTAAGCCGTACCCTAACCCTAACCCTAACCCTAACCCTAACCCTAACCCCTACCCTACGCCGTACCCTCACCCGTACCCTATCCCATACCTTAAGCCGTACCCTAACCCTAACACTAACCCTAACCCTAACCCTAACCCTAAACGACCCTTGACTGCTTTTGCCTCCATTAGATTTCCTAAGCACTAGTGTTTTAAGGAACAGGTTAAAAAGAAAATCCTAATGTGATTTTATTATAATGAGTTTATTCTTTATCTTATCCTAGTGACTAAAATCTCCTCCATGGCTGGACCCCAAATAATATTCCTTTACGTGCTAAGTGGTATCTACAGAGTGGGATAGGTTTAATAAATACCCTAATCCTAACGTGTACCCTAACCCTAACCCGTACCCTAACCCTAACGCATACCCTAACCCTAACCCAAACCCTAACCCTGACACGTACGCTAATCCTAACCCGTACCCTAAACCAATCCCTAAACCTAAAACTAACCCTAAACCTACCCCTAACCCTAACCCATACCCTACGCCGTACCCTCACCCGTACCCTAACCCGTACCCTAACCCGTATCCTAAGCCGTACCCTATCCCTAACCCTATCCCTAACCTATACCCTACGCCGTAACCTCACCCGTACCCTAACCCGTACCCTAAGCCGTACCCTAACCCTAACCCTAACCTTAAACCTAACCCATACCCTATGCCGTAACCTAACCCGTACCCTAGACCGTATCCTAAGCCGTACCCTAACACTAACCCATACCCTACGCCGTACCCTCACCCGTACCCTCACCCGTACCCTAAGCCGTACCCTAACCCTAACCTTAACCCTAACCCTAACCCATACCCTACGCCGTACCCTAACCCGTACCCTAACCCGTATCCTAAGCCGTACCCTAACCCTAACCAATACCCTACGCAGTACCCTCACCCGTACCCTCACCCGTACCATAAGCCGTACCCTAAACCTAACACTAACCCTAACCCTAACCCTAACCCCTACACTACGCCGTACCCTAACCCGTACCTAACCCGTATTCTAAGCCGTACCCTAACCCTAACAAATACCCTACACAGTACCCTCACCCGTACCCTCACCCGTACCCTAAGCCATACCCTAACCCTAAACCTAACCCTAACCCTAATCCCTACCCTACGCCGTACCCTCACCCGTACCCTATCCCATACCCTAAGCCGTACCCTAACCCTAACCCTAACCCTAACCCTAACCCTAACCCTAAACTACCCTTGACTTCTTTTGCCTCCATTCGATTTCCTAAGCACTAGTGTTTTAAGGAACAGGTTAAAAAGAAAATCCTAATGTGATTTTTTTATAATGTGTTTATCCTTTATCTTATCCTAGTGACTAAAATCTTCTCCATGGCTGGACCCCAAATAATATTCCTTTACGTGCTAAGTGGTATCTAGAGAGTGGGATAGGTTTAATAAATACCCTAATCCTAACGTGTACCTAACCCTAACCCATACCCTAACCCTAAGGCGTACCCTAACAATAACACGTACGCTAATCCTAACCCGTACCCTAAACCAATCCCTAACCCTAAAACTAACCCTAACCCTAACCCTAACCCTAACCCATACCCTAAGCCATAGCCTCACCCGTAACCTAACACGTACCCTAAGCCGTACCCTAACCCTAACCCTAACCCTAACCCTAACCGTACCCTAACCCGTATCCTAAGCCTGACCCTAACCCTAACCCTAACCCTAAACCTAACCCTAACCCATACCCTACGCCGTACCCTCACCCGTAAACTCACCCGTACCCTAAGCCATACCCTAAACCTAACCCTAACCCTAACCTATACACTACGTCGTAACCTCACCCGTACCCTAACCCGTACCCTAAGCCGTACCCTAACCCTAACCCTAACCCTAACCCTAACCCCTACCCTACGCCGTACCCTAACCCATACCCTAACCCGTATCCTAAGCCGTACCCTAACCCTAACCAACACCCTACGCAGTACCCTCACCCGTACCCTAAGCCGTACCCTAACCCTAACCCTAACCCTAACCCCTACCCTACGCCGTACCCTCACCCGTACCCTATCCCATACCCTGAGCCGTACCCTAACCCTAACACTAACCCTAACCCTAACCCTAACCCTAACCCTAAACTACCCTTGACTGCTTTTGCCTCCATTAGATTTCCTAAGCACTAGTGTTTTAAGGAACAGGTTAAAAGGAAAATCCTAACGTGATTTTTTTATAATGTGTTTATTCTTTATCTTATCCTAGTGACTAAAATCTTCTCCATGGCTGGACCCCAAATAATATTCCTTTACGTGCTAAGTGGTATCTAGAGAGTGGGATAGGTTTAATAAATACCCTAATCCTAACGTGTACCCTAACCCTAACCCATACCCTAACCCTAACGCGTACCCTAACCCTAACCCAAACCCTAACCCTAACACGTACGCTAATCCTAACCCGTACCCTAAACCAATCCCTAACCCTAAAACTAACCCTAACCCTAACCCTAACCCTAACCCATACCCTACGCCGTACCCTCACCCGTACCCTAACCCGTACCCTAAGCCGTACCCTAACCCTAACCCTAACCCTAACCCATACGCTACGCCATAGCATCACCCGTACCCTAACCCGTATCCTAAGCCGTACCCTAACCCTAACCCTAACCTATACCCTACGCCGTACCCTCACCTGTACCTAACCCGTACCCTAAGCCGTACCCTAGCCCTAACCCTAACCCTAACCCTAACCCCTACCCTACGCCGTACCCTAACCCGTACCCTAACCCGTATCCTAAGCCGTACCCTAACCCTAACCAACACCCTACGCAGTACCCTCACCCGTACCCTCACCCGTACCCTAAGCCGTACCCTAACCCTAACCCTAACCCTAACCCTAACCCCTACCCTACGCCGTACCCTCACCCGTACCCTATCCCATACCCTAAGCCGTACCCTAACCCTAACACTAACCCTAACCCTAACCCTAACCATAACCCTAAACTACCCTTGACTGCTTTTGCCTCCATTAGATTTCCTAAGCACTAGTGTTTTAAGGAACAGGTTAAAAGGAAAATCCTAACGTGATTTTTTTATAATGTGTTTATTCTTTATCTTATCCTAGTGACTAAAATCTTCTCCATGGCTGGACCCCAAATAATATTCCTTTACGTGCTAAGTGGTATCTAGAGAGTGGGATACGTTTAATAAATACCCTAATCCTAACGTGTACCCTAAAGCTAACCCATACCCTAACCCTAACGCGTACCCTAACCCTAACCCAAACCCTAACCCTAACACGTACGCTAATCCTAACCCGTACCCTAAACCAATCCCTAACCCTAAAACTAACCCTAACCCTAACCCTAACCCTAACCCATACCCTACGCCGTACCCTCACCCGTACCCTAACCCGTACCCTAAGCCGTACCCTAACCCTAACCCTAACCCTAACCCATACGCTACGCCGTAGCCTCACCCATACCCTAACCCGTATCCTAAGCCGTACCCTAACCCTAACCCTAACCCTAACCTATACCCTACGCCATACCCTCACCTGTATCCTAACCCGTACCCTAAGCCGTACCCTAACCCTAACCCTAACCATAACCCTAACCCCTACCCTACGCCGTACCCTAACCCGTACCCTAACCCGTATCCTAAGCCGTACCCTAACCCTAACCAATACCCTACGCAGTACCCTCACCCGTACCCTCACCCGTACCCTAAGCCGTACTCTAACCCTAACCCTAACCCTAACCCTAACCCTAAACCCTACCCTACGCCGTACCCTCACCCGTACCCTATCCCATACCCTAAGCCGTACCCTAACCCTAACACTAACCCTAACCCTAACCCTAACCCTAACCCTAAACTACCGTTGACTGCTTTTGCCTCCATTAGATTTCCTAAGCACTAGTGTTTTAAGGAACAGGTTAAAAAGAAAATCCTAATGTGATTTTTTTATAATGTGTTTATTCTTTATCTTATCGTAGTGACTGAAATCTTCTCCATGGCTGGACCCCAAATAATATTCCTTTAGGTGCTAAGTGGTATCTAGAGAGTGGGATAGGTTTAATAAATACCCTAATCCTAACGTGTACCCTAACCCTAACCCATACTGTAACCCTAACGCGTAACCTAACCCTAACCCAAACCCTAACCCTAACATGTACGCTAATCCTAACCCGTACCCTAAACCAATCCCTAACCCTAAAACTAACCTGAACCCTAACCCTAACCCATACCCTACGCCGTACCCTCACCCATACCCTAACCCGTACCCTAAGCCGTACCCTAACCCTAACCCTAACCCATACCCTACAACGTACCCTCACACTTACCCTAAACAGTACCCTAAGCCGTACCCTAACCCTAACCCTAACCCTAAACTATACCTTACGCCCTACCCTCAGTCGTACCCTAAACCGGACCCTAAGCCGTACCCTAACACTTAACCCTAACCCTAAACCTAACCCTAACCCTAACCCTAATGAATACCTTATCCCTAACGCGTAACTGAACCCTAACCCATACCCTAACCCTAACACGTACCCCATTCCTAAGCGGTACCCTAAACCTAGCCCTAACCCTCAATCTAACCCTACCCCTACCCCATACACTACGCTGTACACTAATCCTAACCCGTACCCTAAACCTAGCCCTAACCCTAAAACTAACCCTAACCGTAACCCATAAACTACGCCGTACCCTCACCCATACCCTAACCCGTACCCTAAGCCGAACCCTAACCCTAACCTTAACCCTAACCCTAAACTACCCTTGACTGCTTCTGCCTCCAATAGATTTCCTAAGCACTAGTGTTTTAAGGAACAGGTCAAAAATAAAATCCTAATGTGATTCCTTTATAATGTGTGTGTTCTTTATCTTATCCTCATGTCTACAATCCTCTCCATGGCTGGACCCCAATTAATATTCCTTTATGCGCAAAGTGGTATCTAGAGAGTGGGATAGGTTTAATAAATACCTTAACCCTAAGGCGTACCCTAACCCTAACCCATAGCCTAACCCTAACACGTACCCTAATCCTAACCCGTAACCTAAACCTAGCCCTAACCCTAAAAGTAACCCTAACCCTAACCCTAACCCATACCAAACACCGTACCCACACTCGTACCCTAACCCATACCCTAAGCCGTACCCTAACCCTAACCCTAACCCTAACCCTAACCCTAACTTAGCCCTAACCCTAAAACTAAACCTAACCCTAAGCGTAACCCATACCCTACGCCGTACCCTCACACATAACCTAACACGTACCCTAAGCCGTACCCTAACCCTAACCCTAACCCTAACCCTAAACTACCCTTGACTGCTTTTGCCACCAATAGATTTCCTAAGCACTAGTGTTGTAAGGAACAGGTTAAAAAGAAAATCCGAATGTCATTACTTTGTAATGTGTGTGTTCTATATCTTATCCTAGTGACTAAAATCTTCTCCATAGCTAGACCCCAAATAATAATCCTTTACGTGCTAAGTTGTATCTAGAGAGTGGGATAGGTTTAATAAATATCCTAATCCTAATGCGTACCCTAACCCTAACCCATACCCTAACCCTACCACATACCCTAATCCTAACCCGTACCCTAAACCTAGCCCTAACCCTAAATCTAACCCTAATCCTAACCCTAACCCATACCCTACGCCATACCCTCACCCATACCCTAACTTGTACCCTAAGCCGCACCCTAAACCTAAACCTAAACTTAACACTAACCCTAATCCTAAACCATACCCTACACCGTACCCTCACCCGTACCCTAACCCGTACCCTGACCCTAACCTTAACCCTAATCCTAACCCTAACCTAAGCCGTACCCTTACCCTAACCCTAAAGCTAAACCTAACCCTAACTCATACCCTACGCCATACCCTAACCCGTAACCTAGCCCGTATCCGAAGCCGTACACTAACCCTAACCCATACCCTACGCCGTAACCTCACCCGTACCCTCACCCGTACCCTAAGCCGTACCCTAACCCTAACCCTAACCCTAACCCTAACCCTAACCCCTACCCTACGCCGTACCCTCACCCGTACCCTATCCCATACCTTAAGCCGTACCCTAACCCTAACACTAACCCTAACCCTAACCCTAACCCTAAACGACCCTTGACTGCTTTTGCCTCCATTAGATTTCCTAAGCACTAGTGTTTTAAGGAACAGGTTAAAAAGAAAATCCTAATGTGATTTTATTATAATGAGTTTATTCTTTATCTTATCCTAGTGACTAAAATCTCCTCCATGGCTGGACCCCAAATAATATTCCTTTACGTGCTAAGTGGTATCTACAGAGTGGGATAGGTTTAATAAATACCCTAATCCTAACGTGTACCCTAACCCTAACCCGTACCCTAACCCTAACGCATACCCTAACCCTAACCCAAACCCTAACCCTGACACGTACGCTAATCCTAACCCGTACCCTAAACCAATCCCTAAACCTAAAACTAACCCTAAACCTACCCCTAACCCTAACCCATACCCTACGCCGTACCCTCACCCGTACCCTAACCCGTACCCTAACCCGTATCCTAAGCCGTACCCTATCCCTAACCCTATCCCTAACCTATACCCTACGCCGTAACCTCACCCGTACCCTAACCCGTACCCTAAGCCGTACCCTAACCCTAACCCTAACCTTAAACCTAACCCATACCCTATGCCGTAACCTAACCCGTACCCTAGACCGTATCCTAAGCCGTACCCTAACACTAACCCATACCCTACGCCGTACCCTCACCCGTACCCTCACCCGTACCCTAAGCCGTACCCTAACCCTAACCTTAACCCTAACCCTAACCCATACCCTACGCCGTACCCTAACCCGTACCCTAACCCGTATCCTAAGCCGTACCCTAACCCTAACCAATACCCTACGCAGTACCCTCACCCGTACCCTCACCCGTACCATAAGCCGTACCCTAAACCTAACACTAACCCTAACCCTAACCCTAACCCCTACACTACGCCGTACCCTAACCCGTACCTAACCCGTATTCTAAGCCGTACCCTAACCCTAACAAATACCCTACACAGTACCCTCACCCGTACCCTCACCTGTACCCTAAGCCATACCCTAACCCTAAACCTAACCCTAACCCTAATCCCTACCCTACGCCGTACCCTCACCCGTACCCTATCCCATACCCTAAGCCGTACCCTAACCCTAACCCTAACCCTAACCCTAACCCTAACCCTAAACTACCCTTGACTTCTTTTGCCTCCATTCGATTTCCTAAGCACTAGTGTTTTAAGGAACAGGTTAAAAAGAAAATCCTAATGTGATTTTTTTATAATGTGTTTATCCTTTATCTTATCCTAGTGACTAAAATCTTCTCCATGGCTGGACCCCAAATAATATTCCTTTACGTGCTAAGTGGTATCTAGAGAGTGGGATAGGTTTAATAAATACCCTAATCCTAACGTGTACCTAACCCTAACCCATACCCTAACCCTAAGGCGTACCCTAACAATAACACGTACGCTAATCCTAACCCGTACCCTAAACCAATCCCTAACCCTAAAACTAACCCTAACCCTAACCCTAACCCTAACCCATACCCTAAGCCATAGCCTCACCCGTAACCTAACACGTACCCTAAGCCGTACCCTAACCCTAACCCTAACCCTAACCCTAACCGTACCCTAACCCGTATCCTAAGCCTGACCCTAACCCTAACCCTAACCCTAAACCTAACCCTAACCCATACCCTACGCCGTACCCTCACCCGTAAACTCACCCGTACCCTAAGCCATACCCTAAACCTAACCCTAACCCTAACCTATACACTACGTCGTAACCTCACCCGTACCCTAACCCGTACCCTAAGCCGTACCCTAACCCTAACCCTCCCTAACCCTAACCCCTACCCTACGCCGTACCCTAACCCATACCCTAACCCGTATCCTAAGCCGTACCCTAACCCTAACCAACACCCTACGCAGTACCCTCACCCGTACCCTAAGCCGTACCCTAACCCTAACCCTAACCCTAACCCCTACCCTACGCCGTACCCTCACCCGTACCCTATCCCATACCCTGAGCCGTACCCTAACCCTAACACTAACCCTAACCCTAACCCTAACCCTAACCCTAAACTACCCTTGACTGCTTTTGCCTCCATTAGATTTCCTAAGCACTAGTGTTTTAAGGAACAGGTTAAAAGGAAAATCCTAACGTGATTTTTTTATAATGTGTTTATTCTTTATCTTATCCTAGTGACTAAAATCTTCTCCATGGCTGGACCCCAAATAATATTCCTTTACGTGCTAAGTGGTATCTAGAGAGTGGGATAGGTTTAATAAATACCCTAATCCTAACGTGTACCCTAACCCTAACCCATACCCTAACCCTAACGCGTACCCTAACCCTAACCCAAACCCTAACCCTAACACGTACGCTAATCCTAACCCGTACCCTAAACCAATCCCTAACCCTAAAACTAACCCTAACCCTAACCCTAACCCTAACCCATACCCTACGCCGTACCCTCACCCGTACCCTAACCCGTACCCTAAGCCGTACCCTAACCCTAACCCTAACCCTAACCCATACGCTACGCCATAGCATCACCCGTACCCTAACCCGTATCCTAAGCCGTACCCTAACCCTAACCCTAACCTATACCCTACGCCGTACCCTCACCTGTACCTAACCCGTACCCTAAGCCGTACCCTAGCCCTAACCCTAACCCTAACCCTAACCCCTACCCTACGCCGTACCCTAACCCGTACCCTAACCCGTATCCTAAGCCGTACCCTAACCCTAACCAACACCCTACGCAGTACCCTCACCCGTACCCTCACCCGTACCCTAAGCCGTACCCTAACCCTAACCCTAACCCTAACCCTAACCCCTACCCTACGCCGTACCCTCACCCGTACCCTATCCCATACCCTAAGCCGTACCCTAACCCTAACACTAACCCTAACCCTAACCCTAACCATAACCCTAAACTACCCTTGACTGCTTTTGCCTCCATTAGATTTCCTAAGCACTAGTGTTTTAAGGAACAGGTTAAAAGGAAAATCCTAACGTGATTTTTTTATAATGTGTTTATTCTTTATCTTATCCTAGTGACTAAAATCTTCTCCATGGCTGGACCCCAAATAATATTCCTTTACGTGCTAAGTGGTATCTAGAGAGTGGGATACGTTTAATAAATACCCTAATCCTAACGTGTACCCTAAAGCTAACCCATACCCTAACCCTAACGCGTACCCTAACCCTAACCCAAACCCTAACCCTAACACGTACGCTAATCCTAACCCGTACCCTAAACCAATCCCTAACCCTAAAACTAACCCTAACCCTAACCCTAACCCTAACCCATACCCTACGCCGTACCCTCACCCGTACCCTAACCCGTACCCTAAGCCGTACCCTAACCCTAACCCTAACCCTAACCCATACGCTACGCCGTAGCCTCACCCATACCCTAACCCGTATCCTAAGCCGTACCCTAACCCTAACCCTAACCCTAACCTATACCCTACGCCATACCCTCACCTGTATCCTAACCCGTACCCTAAGCCGTACCCTAACCCTAACCCTAACCATAACCCTAACCCCTACCCTACGCCGTACCCTAACCCGTACCCTAACCCGTATCCTAAGCCGTACCCTAACCCTAACCAATACCCTACGCAGTACCCTCACCCGTACCCTCACCCGTACCCTAAGCCGTACTCTAACCCTAACCCTAACCCTAACCCTAACCCTAAACCCTACCCTACGCCGTACCCTCACCCGTACCCTATCCCATACCCTAAGCCGTACCCTAACCCTAACACTAACCCTAACCCTAACCCTAACCCTAACCCTAAACTACCGTTGACTGCTTTTGCCTCCATTAGATTTCCTAAGCACTAGTGTTTTAAGGAACAGGTTAAAAAGAAAATCCTAATGTGATTTTTTTATAATGTGTTTATTCTTTATCTTATCGTAGTGACTGAAATCTTCTCCATGGCTGGACCCCAAATAATATTCCTTTAGGTGCTAAGTGGTATCTAGAGAGTGGGATAGGTTTAATAAATACCCTAATCCTAACGTGTACCCTAACCCTAACCCATACTGTAACCCTAACGCGTAACCTAACCCTAACCCAAACCCTAACCCTAACATGTACGCTAATCCTAACCCGTACCCTAAACCAATCCCCTTAACCCTAAAACTAACCTGAACCCTAACCCTAACCCATACCCTACGCCGTACCCTCACCCATACCCTAACCCGTACCCTAAGCCGTACCCTAACCCTAACCCTAACCCATACCCTACAACGTACCCTCACACTTACCCTAAACAGTACCCTAAGCCGTACCCTAACCCTAACCCTAACCCTAAACTATACCTTACGCCCTACCCTCAGTCGTACCCTAAACCGGACCCTAAGCCGTACCCTAACACTTAACCCTAACCCTAAACCTAACCCTAACCCTAACCCTAATGAATACCTTATCCCTAACGCGTAACTGAACCCTAACCCATACCCTAACCCTAACACGTACCCCATTCCTAAGCGGTACCCTAAACCTAGCCCTAACCCTCAATCTAACCCTACCCCTACCCCATACACTACGCTGTACACTAATCCTAACCCGTACCCTAAACCTAGCCCTAACCCTAAAACTAACCCTAACCGTAACCCATAAACTACGCCGTACCCTCACCCATACCCTAACCCGTACCCTAAGCCGAACCCTAACCCTAACCTTAACCCTAACCCTAAACTACCCTTGACTGCTTCTGCCTCCAATAGATTTCCTAAGCACTAGTGTTTTAAGGAACAGGTCAAAAATAAAATCCTAATGTGATTCCTTTATAATGTGTGTGTTCTTTATCTTATCCTCATGTCTACAATCCTCTCCATGGCTGGACCCCAATTAATATTCCTTTATGCGCAAAGTGGTATCTAGAGAGTGGGATAGGTTTAATAAATACCTTAACCCTAAGGCGTACCCTAACCCTAACCCATAGCCTAACCCTAACACGTACCCTAATCCTAACCCGTAACCTAAACCTAGCCCTAACCCTAAAAGTAACCCTAACCCTAACCCTAACCCATACCAAACACCGTACCCACACTCGTACCCTAACCCATACCCTAAGCCGTACCCTAACCCTAACCCTAACCCTAACCCTAACCCTAACTTAGCCCTAACCCTAAAACTAAACCTAACCCTAAGCGTAACCCATACCCTACGCCGTACCCTCACACATAACCTAACACGTACCCTAAGCCGTACCCTAACCCTAACCCTAACCCTAACCCTAAACTACCCTTGACTGCTTTTGCCACCAATAGATTTCCTAAGCACTAGTGTTGTAAGGAACAGGTTAAAAAGAAAATCCGAATGTCATTACTTTGTAATGTGTGTGTTCTATATCTTATCCTAGTGACTAAAATCTTCTCCATAGCTAGACCCCAAATAATAATCCTTTACGTGCTAAGTTGTATCTAGAGAGTGGGATAGGTTTAATAAATATCCTAATCCTAATGCGTACCCTAACCCTAACCCATACCCTAACCCTACCACATACCCTAATCCTAACCCGTACCCTAAACCTAGCCCTAACCCTAAATCTAACCCTAATCCTAACCCTAACCCATACCCTACGCCATACCCTCACCCATACCCTAACTTGTACCCTAAGCCGCACCCTAAACCTAAACCTAAACTTAACACTAACCCTAATCCTAAACCATACCCTACACCGTACCCTCACCCGTACCCTAACCCGTACCCTGACCCTAACCTTAACCCTAATCCTAACCCTAACCTAAGCCGTACCCTTACCCTAACCCTAAAGCTAAACCTAACCCTAACTCATACCCTACGCCATACCCTAACCCGTAACCTAGCCCGTATCCGAAGCCGTACACTAACCCTAACCCATACCCTACGCCGTAACCTCACCCGTACCCTCACCCGTACCCTAAGCCGTACCCTAACCCTAACCCTAACCCTAACCCTAACCCTAACCCCTACCCTACGCCGTACCCTCACCCGTACCCTATCCCATACCTTAAGCCGTACCCTAACCCTAACACTAACCCTAACCCTAACCCTAACCCTAAACGACCCTTGACTGCTTTTGCCTCCATTAGATTTCCTAAGCACTAGTGTTTTAAGGAACAGGTTAAAAAGAAAATCCTAATGTGATTTTATTATAATGAGTTTATTCTTTATCTTATCCTAGTGACTAAAATCTCCTCCATGGCTGGACCCCAAATAATATTCCTTTACGTGCTAAGTGGTATCTACAGAGTGGGATAGGTTTAATAAATACCCTAATCCTAACGTGTACCCTAACCCTAACCCGTACCCTAACCCTAACGCATACCCTAACCCTAACCCAAACCCTAACCCTGACACGTACGCTAATCCTAACCCGTACCCTAAACCAATCCCTAAACCTAAAACTAACCCTAAACCTACCCCTAACCCTAACCCATACCCTACGCCGTACCCTCACCCGTACCCTAACCCGTACCCTAACCCGTATCCTAAGCCGTACCCTATCCCTAACCCTATCCCTAACCTATACCCTACGCCGTAACCTCACCCGTACCCTAACCCGTACCCTAAGCCGTACCCTAACCCTAACCCTAACCTTAAACCTAACCCATACCCTATGCCGTAACCTAACCCGTACCCTAGACCGTATCCTAAGCCGTACCCTAACACTAACCCATACCCTACGCCGTACCCTCACCCGTACCCTCACCCGTACCCTAAGCCGTACCCTAACCCTAACCTTAACCCTAACCCTAACCCATACCCTACGCCGTACCCTAACCCGTACCCTAACCCGTATCCTAAGCCGTACCCTAACCCTAACCAATACCCTACGCAGTACCCTCACCCGTACCCTCACCCGTACCATAAGCCGTACCCTAAACCTAACACTAACCCTAACCCTAACCCTAACCCCTACACTACGCCGTACCCTAACCCGTACCTAACCCGTATTCTAAGCCGTACCCTAACCCTAACAAATACCCTACACAGTACCCTCACCCGTACCCTCACCCGTACCCTAAGCCATACCCTAACCCTAAACCTAACCCTAACCCTAATCCCTACCCTACGCCGTACCCTCACCCGTACCCTATCCCATACCCTAAGCCGTACCCTAACCCTAACCCTAACCCTAACCCTAACCCTAACCCTAAACTACCCTTGACTTCTTTTGCCTCCATTCGATTTCCTAAGCACTAGTGTTTTAAGGAACAGGTTAAAAAGAAAATCCTAATGTGATTTTTTTATAATGTGTTTATCCTTTATCTTATCCTAGTGACTAAAATCTTCTCCATGGCTGGACCCCAAATAATATTCCTTTACGTGCTAAGTGGTATCTAGAGAGTGGGATAGGTTTAATAAATACCCTAATCCTAACGTGTACCTAACCCTAACCCATACCCTAACCCTAAGGCGTACCCTAACAATAACACGTACGCTAATCCTAACCCGTACCCTAAACCAATCCCTAACCCTAAAACTAACCCTAACCCTAACCCTAACCCTAACCCATACCCTAAGCCATAGCCTCACCCGTAACCTAACACGTACCCTAAGCCGTACCCTAACCCTAACCCTAACCCTAACCCTAACCGTACCCTAACCCGTATCCTAAGCCTGACCCTAACCCTAACCCTAACCCTAAACCTAACCCTAACCCATACCCTACGCCGTACCCTCACCCGTAAACTCACCCGTACCCTAAGCCATACCCTAAACCTAACCCTAACCCTAACCTATACACTACGTCGTAACCTCACCCGTACCCTAACCCGTACCCTAAGCCGTACCCTAACCCTAACCCTAACCCTAACCCTAACCCCTACCCTACGCCGTACCCTAACCCATACCCTAACCCGTATCCTAAGCCGTACCCTAACCCTAACCAACACCCTACACAGTACCCTCACCCGTACCCTAAGCCGTACCCTAACCCTAACCCTAACCCTAACCCCTACCCTACGCCGTACCCTCACCCGTACCCTATCCCATACCCTGAGCCGTACCCTAACCCTAACACTAACCCTAACCCTAACCCTAACCCTAACCCTAAACTACCCTTGACTGCTTTTGCCTCCATTAGATTTCCTAAGCACTAGTGTTTTAAGGAACAGGTTAAAAGGAAAATCCTAACGTGATTTTTTTATAATGTGTTTATTCTTTATCTTATCCTAGTGACTAAAATCTTCTCCATGGCTGGACCCCAAATAATATTCCTTTACGTGCTAAGTGGTATCTAGAGAGTGGGATAGGTTTAATAAATACCCTAATCCTAACGTGTACCCTAACCCTAACCCATACCCTAACCCTAACGCGTACCCTAACCCTAACCCAAACCCTAACCCTAACACGTACGCTAATCCTAACCCGTACCCTAAACCAATCCCTAACCCTAAAACTAACCCTAACCCTAACCCTAACCCTAACCCATACCCTACGCCGTACCCTCACCCGTACCCTAACCCGTACCCTAAGCCGTACCCTAACCCTAACCCTAACCCTAACCCATACGCTACGCCATAGCATCACCCGTACCCTAACCCGTATCCTAAGCCGTACCCTAACCCTAACCCTAACCTATACCCTACGCCGTACCCTCACCTGTACCTAACCCGTACCCTAAGCCGTACCCTAGCCCTAACCCTAACCCTAACCCTAACCCCTACCCTACGCCGTACCCTAACCCGTACCCTAACCCGTATCCTAAGCCGTACCCTAACCCTAACCAACACCCTACGCAGTACCCTCACCCGTACCCTCACCCGTACCCTAAGCCGTACCCTAACCCTAACCCTAACCCTAACCCTAACCCCTACCCTACGCCGTACCCTCACCCGTACCCTATCCCATACCCTAAGCCGTACCCTAACCCTAACACTAACCCTAACCCTAACCCTAACCATAACCCTAAACTACCCTTGACTGCTTTTGCCTCCATTAGATTTCCTAAGCACTAGTGTTTTAAGGAACAGGTTAAAAGGAAAATCCTAACGTGATTTTTTTATAATGTGTTTATTCTTTATCTTATCCTAGTGACTAAAATCTTCTCCATGGCTGGACCCCAAATAATATTCCTTTACGTGCTAAGTGGTATCTAGAGAGTGGGATACGTTTAATAAATACCCTAATCCTAACGTGTACCCTAAAGCTAACCCATACCCTAACCCTAACGCGTACCCTAACCCTAACCCAAACCCTAACCCTAACACGTACGCTAATCCTAACCCGTACCCTAAACCAATCCCTAACCCTAAAACTAACCCTAACCCTAACCCTAACCCTAACCCATACCCTACGCCGTACCCTCACCCGTACCCTAACCCGTACCCTAAGCCGTACCCTAACCCTAACCCTAACCCTAACCCATACGCTACGCCGTAGCCTCACCCATACCCTAACCCGTATCCTAAGCCGTACCCTAACCCTAACCCTAACCCTAACCTATACCCTACGCCATACCCTCACCTGTATCCTAACCCGTACCCTAAGCCGTACCCTAACCCTAACCCTAACCATAACCCTAACCCCTACCCTACGCCGTACCCTAACCCGTACCCTAACCCGTATCCTAAGCCGTACCCTAACCCTAACCAATACCCTACGCAGTACCCTCACCCGTACCCTCACCCGTACCCTAAGCCGTACTCTAACCCTAACCCTAACCCTAACCCTAACCCTAAACCCTACCCTACGCCGTACCCTCACCCGTACCCTATCCCATACCCTAAGCCGTACCCTAACCCTAACACTAACCCTAACCCTAACCCTAACCCTAACCCTAAACTACCGTTGACTGCTTTTGCCTCCATTAGATTTCCTAAGCACTAGTGTTTTAAGGAACAGGTTAAAAAGAAAATCCTAATGTGATTTTTTTATAATGTGTTTATTCTTTATCTTATCGTAGTGACTGAAATCTTCTCCATGGCTGGACCCCAAATAATATTCCTTTAGGTGCTAAGTGGTATCTAGAGAGTGGGATAGGTTTAATAAATACCCTAATCCTAACGTGTACCCTAACCCTAACCCATACTGTAACCCTAACGCGTAACCTAACCCTAACCCAAACCCTAACCCTAACATGTACGCTAATCCTAACCCGTACCCTAAACCAATCCCTAACCCTAAAACTAACCTGAACCCTAACCCTAACCCATACCCTACGCCGTACCCTCACCCATACCCTAACCCGTACCCTAAGCCGTACCCTAACCCTAACCCTAACCCATACCCTACAACGTACCCTCACACTTACCCTAAACAGTACCCTAAGCCGTACCCTAACCCTAACCCTAACCCTAAACTATACCTTACGCCCTACCCTCAGTCGTACCCTAAACCGGACCCTAAGCCGTACCCTAACACTTAACCCTAACCCTAAACCTAACCCTAACCCTAACCCTAATGAATACCTTATCCCTAACGCGTAACTGAACCCTAACCCATACCCTAACCCTAACACGTACCCCATTCCTAAGCGGTACCCTAAACCTAGCCCTAACCCTCAATCTAACCCTACCCCTACCCCATACACTACGCTGTACACTAATCCTAACCCGTACCCTAAACCTAGCCCTAACCCTAAAACTAACCCTAACCGTAACCCATAAACTACGCCGTACCCTCACCCATACCCTAACCCGTACCCTAAGCCGAACCCTAACCCTAACCTTAACCCTAACCCTAAACTACCCTTGACTGCTTCTGCCTCCAATAGATTTCCTAAGCACTAGTGTTTTAAGGAACAGGTCAAAAATAAAATCCTAATGTGATTCCTTTATAATGTGTGTGTTCTTTATCTTATCCTCATGTCTACAATCCTCTCCATGGCTGGACCCCAATTAATATTCCTTTATGCGCAAAGTGGTATCTAGAGAGTGGGATAGGTTTAATAAATACCTTAACCCTAAGGCGTACCCTAACCCTAACCCATAGCCTAACCCTAACACGTACCCTAATCCTAACCCGTAACCTAAACCTAGCCCTAACCCTAAAAGTAACCCTAACCCTAACCCTAACCCATACCAAACACCGTACCCACACTCGTACCCTAACCCATACCCTAAGCCGTACCCTAACCCTAACCCTAACCCTAACCCTAACCCTAACTTAGCCCTAACCCTAAAACTAAACCTAACCCTAAGCGTAACCCATACCCTACGCCGTACCCTCACACATAACCTAACACGTACCCTAAGCCGTACCCTAACCCTAACCCTAACCCTAACCCTAAACTACCCTTGACTGCTTTTGCCACCAATAGATTTCCTAAGCACTAGTGTTGTAAGGAACAGGTTAAAAAGAAAATCCGAATGTCATTACTTTGTAATGTGTGTGTTCTATATCTTATCCTAGTGACTAAAATCTTCTCCATAGCTAGACCCCAAATAATAATCCTTTACGTGCTAAGTTGTATCTAGAGAGTGGGATAGGTTTAATAAATATCCTAATCCTAATGCGTACCCTAACCCTAACCCATACCCTAACCCTACCACATACCCTAATCCTAACCCGTACCCTAAACCTAGCCCTAACCCTAAATCTAACCCTAATCCTAACCCTAACCCATACCCTACGCCATACCCTCACCCATACCCTAACTTGTACCCTAAGCCGCACCCTAAACCTAAACCTAAACTTAACACTAACCCTAATCCTAAACCATACCCTACACCGTACCCTCACCCGTACCCTAACCCGTACCCTGACCCTAACCTTAACCCTAATCCTAACCCTAACCTAAGCCGTACCCTTACCCTAACCCTAAAGCTAAACCTAACCCTAACTCATACCCTACGCCATACCCTAACCCGTAACCTAGCCCGTATCCGAAGCCGTACACTAACCCTAACCCATACCCTACGCCGTAACCTCACCCGTACCCTCACCCGTACCCTAAGCCGTACCCTAACCCTAACCCTAACCCTAACCCTAACCCTAACCCCTACCCTACGCCGTACCCTCACCCGTACCCTATCCCATACCTTAAGCCGTACCCTAACCCTAACACTAACCCTAACCCTAACCCTAACCCTAAACGACCCTTGACTGCTTTTGCCTCCATTAGATTTCCTAAGCACTAGTGTTTTAAGGAACAGGTTAAAAAGAAAATCCTAATGTGATTTTATTATAATGAGTTTATTCTTTATCTTATCCTAGTGACTAAAATCTCCTCCATGGCTGGACCCCAAATAATATTCCTTTACGTGCTAAGTGGTATCTACAGAGTGGGATAGGTTTAATAAATACCCTAATCCTAACGTGTACCCTAACCCTAACCCGTACCCTAACCCTAACGCATACCCTAACCCTAACCCAAACCCTAACCCTGACACGTACGCTAATCCTAACCCGTACCCTAAACCAATCCCTAAACCTAAAACTAACCCTAAACCTACCCCTAACCCTAACCCATACCCTACGCCGTACCCTCACCCGTACCCTAACCCGTACCCTAACCCGTATCCTAAGCCGTACCCTATCCCTAACCCTATCCCTAACCTATACCCTACGCCGTAACCTCACCCGTACCCTAACCCGTACCCTAAGCCGTACCCTAACCCTAACCCTAACCTTAAACCTAACCCATACCCTATGCCGTAACCTAACCCGTACCCTAGACCGTATCCTAAGCCGTACCCTAACACTAACCCATACCCTACGCCGTACCCTCACCCGTACCCTCACCCGTACCCTAAGCCGTACCCTAACCCTAACCTTAACCCTAACCCTAACCCATACCCTACGCCGTACCCTAACCCGTACCCTAACCCGTATCCTAAGCCGTACCCTAACCCTAACCAATACCCTACGCAGTACCCTCACCCGTACCCTCACCCGTACCATAAGCCGTACCCTAAACCTAACACTAACCCTAACCCTAACCCTAACCCCTACACTACGCCGTACCCTAACCCGTACCTAACCCGTATTCTAAGCCGTACCCTAACCCTAACAAATACCCTACACAGTACCCTCACCCGTACCCTCACCCGTACCCTAAGCCATACCCTAACCCTAAACCTAACCCTAACCCTAATCCCTACCCTACGCCGTACCCTCACCCGTACCCTATCCCATACCCTAAGCCGTACCCTAACCCTAACCCTAACCCTAACCCTAACCCTAACCCTAAACTACCCTTGACTTCTTTTGCCTCCATTCGATTTCCTAAGCACTAGTGTTTTAAGGAACAGGTTAAAAAGAAAATCCTAATGTGATTTTTTTATAATGTGTTTATCCTTTATCTTATCCTAGTGACTAAAATCTTCTCCATGGCTGGACCCCAAATAATATTCCTTTACGTGCTAAGTGGTATCTAGAGAGTGGGATAGGTTTAATAAATACCCTAATCCTAACGTGTACCTAACCCTAACCCATACCCTAACCCTAAGGCGTACCCTAACAATAACACGTACGCTAATCCTAACCCGTACCCTAAACCAATCCCTAACCCTAAAACTAACCCTAACCCTAACCCTAACCCTAACCCATACCCTAAGCCATAGCCTCACCCGTAACCTAACACGTACCCTAAGCCGTACCCTAACCCTAACCCTAACCCTAACCCTAACCGTACCCTAACCCGTATCCTAAGCCTGACCCTAACCCTAACCCTAACCCTAAACCTAACCCTAACCCATACCCTACGCCGTACCCTCACCCGTAAACTCACCCGTACCCTAAGCCATACCCTAAACCTAACCCTAACCCTAACCTATACACTACGTCGTAACCTCACCCGTACCCTAACCCGTACCCTAAGCCGTACCCTAACCCTAACCCTAACCCTAACCCTAACCCCTACCCTACGCCGTACCCTAACCCATACCCTAACCCGTATCCTAAGCCGTACCCTAACCCTAACCAACACCCTACGCAGTACCCTCACCCGTACCCTAAGCCGTACCCTAACCCTAACCCTAACCCTAACCCCTACCCTACGCCGTACCCTCACCCGTACCCTATCCCATACCCTGAGCCGTACCCTAACCCTAACACTAACCCTAACCCTAACCCTAACCCTAACCCTAAACTACCCTTGACTGCTTTTGCCTCCATTAGATTTCCTAAGCACTAGTGTTTTAAGGAACAGGTTAAAAGGAAAATCCTAACGTGATTTTTTTATAATGTGTTTATTCTTTATCTTATCCTAGTGACTAAAATCTTCTCCATGGCTGGACCCCAAATAATATTCCTTTACGTGCTAAGTGGTATCTAGAGAGTGGGATAGGTTTAATAAATACCCTAATCCTAACGTGTACCCTAACCCTAACCCATACCCTAACCCTAACGCGTACCCTAACCCTAACCCAAACCCTAACCCTAACACGTACGCTAATCCTAACCCGTACCCTAAACCAATCCCTAACCCTAAAACTAACCCTAACCCTAACCCTAACCCTAACCCATACCCTACGCCGTACCCTCACCCGTACCCTAACCCGTACCCTAAGCCGTACCCTAACCCTAACCCTAACCCTAACCCATACGCTACGCCATAGCATCACCCGTACCCTAACCCGTATCCTAAGCCGTACCCTAACCCTAACCCTAACCTATACCCTACGCCGTACCCTCACCTGTACCTAACCCGTACCCTAAGCCGTACCCTAGCCCTAACCCTAACCCTAACCCTAACCCCTACCCTACGCCGTACCCTAACCCGTACCCTAACCCGTATCCTAAGCCGTACCCTAACCCTAACCAACACCCTACGCAGTACCCTCACCCGTACCCTCACCCGTACCCTAAGCCGTACCCTAACCCTAACCCTAACCCTAACCCTAACCCCTACCCTACGCCGTACCCTCACCCGTACCCTATCCCATACCCTAAGCCGTACCCTAACCCTAACACTAACCCTAACCCTAACCCTAACCATAACCCTAAACTACCCTTGACTGCTTTTGCCTCCATTAGATTTCCTAAGCACTAGTGTTTTAAGGAACAGGTTAAAAGGAAAATCCTAACGTGATTTTTTTATAATGTGTTTATTCTTTATCTTATCCTAGTGACTAAAATCTTCTCCATGGCTGGACCCCAAATAATATTCCTTTACGTGCTAAGTGGTATCTAGAGAGTGGGATACGTTTAATAAATACCCTAATCCTAACGTGTACCCTAAAGCTAACCCATACCCTAACCCTAACGCGTACCCTAACCCTAACCCAAACCCTAACCCTAACACGTACGCTAATCCTAACCCGTACCCTAAACCAATCCCTAACCCTAAAACTAACCCTAACCCTAACCCTAACCCTAACCCATACCCTACGCCGTACCCTCACCCGTACCCTAACCCGTACCCTAAGCCGTACCCTAACCCTAACCCTAACCCTAACCCATACGCTACGCCGTAGCCTCACCCATACCCTAACCCGTATCCTAAGCCGTACCCTAACCCTAACCCTAACCCTAACCTATACCCTACGCCATACCCTCACCTGTATCCTAACCCGTACCCTAAGCCGTACCCTAACCCTAACCCTAACCATAACCCTAACCCCTACCCTACGCCGTACCCTAACCCGTACCCTAACCCGTATCCTAAGCCGTACCCTAACCCTAACCAATACCCTACGCAGTACCCTCACCCGTACCCTCACCCGTACCCTAAGCCGTACTCTAACCCTAACCCTAACCCTAACCCTAACCCTAAACCCTACCCTACGCCGTACCCTCACCCGTACCCTATCCCATACCCTAAGCCGTACCCTAACCCTAACACTAACCCTAACCCTAACCCTAACCCTAACCCTAAACTACCGTTGACTGCTTTTGCCTCCATTAGATTTCCTAAGCACTAGTGTTTTAAGGAACAGGTTAAAAAGAAAATCCTAATGTGATTTTTTTATAATGTGTTTATTCTTTATCTTATCGTAGTGACTGAAATCTTCTCCATGGCTGGACCCCAAATAATATTCCTTTAGGTGCTAAGTGGTATCTAGAGAGTGGGATAGGTTTAATAAATACCCTAATCCTAACGTGTACCCTAACCCTAACCCATACTGTAACCCTAACGCGTAACCTAACCCTAACCCAAACCCTAACCCTAACATGTACGCTAATCCTAACCCGTACCCTAAACCAATCCCTAACCCTAAAACTAACCTGAACCCTAACCCTAACCCATACCCTACGCCGTACCCTCACCCATACCCTAACCCGTACCCTAAGCCGTACCCTAACCCTAACCCTAACCCATACCCTACAACGTACCCTCACACTTACCCTAAACAGTACCCTAAGCCGTACCCTAACCCTAACCCTAACCCTAAACTATACCTTACGCCCTACCCTCAGTCGTACCCTAAACCGGACCCTAAGCCGTACCCTAACACTTAACCCTAACCCTAAACCTAACCCTAACCCTAACCCTAATGAATACCTTATCCCTAACGCGTAACTGAACCCTAACCCATACCCTAACCCTAACACGTACCCCATTCCTAAGCGGTACCCTAAACCTAGCCCTAACCCTCAATCTAACCCTACCCCTACCCCATACACTACGCTGTACACTAATCCTAACCCGTACCCTAAACCTAGCCCTAACCCTAAAACTAACCCTAACCGTAACCCATAAACTACGCCGTACCCTCACCCATACCCTAACCCGTACCCTAAGCCGAACCCTAACCCTAACCTTAACCCTAACCCTAAACTACCCTTGACTGCTTCTGCCTCCAATAGATTTCCTAAGCACTAGTGTTTTAAGGAACAGGTCAAAAATAAAATCCTAATGTGATTCCTTTATAATGTGTGTGTTCTTTATCTTATCCTCATGTCTACAATCCTCTCCATGGCTGGACCCCAATTAATATTCCTTTATGCGCAAAGTGGTATCTAGAGAGTGGGATAGGTTTAATAAATACCTTAACCCTAAGGCGTACCCTAACCCTAACCCATAGCCTAACCCTAACACGTACCCTAATCCTAACCCGTAACCTAAACCTAGCCCTAACCCTAAAAGTAACCCTAACCCTAACCCTAACCCATACCAAACACCGTACCCACACTCGTACCCTAACCCATACCCTAAGCCGTACCCTAACCCTAACCCTAACCCTAACCCTAACCCTAACTTAGCCCTAACCCTAAAACTAAACCTAACCCTAAGCGTAACCCATACCCTACGCCGTACCCTCACACATAACCTAACACGTACCCTAAGCCGTACCCTAACCCTAACCCTAACCCTAACCCTAAACTACCCTTGACTGCTTTTGCCACCAATAGATTTCCTAAGCACTAGTGTTGTAAGGAACAGGTTAAAAAGAAAATCCGAATGTCATTACTTTGTAATGTGTGTGTTCTATATCTTATCCTAGTGACTAAAATCTTCTCCATAGCTAGACCCCAAATAATAATCCTTTACGTGCTAAGTTGTATCTAGAGAGTGGGATAGGTTTAATAAATATCCTAATCCTAATGCGTACCCTAACCCTAACCCATACCCTAACCCTACCACATACCCTAATCCTAACCCGTACCCTAAACCTAGCCCTAACCCTAAATCTAACCCTAATCCTAACCCTAACCCATACCCTACGCCATACCCTCACCCATACCCTAACTTGTACCCTAAGCCGCACCCTAAACCTAAACCTAAACTTAACACTAACCCTAATCCTAAACCATACCCTACACCGTACCCTCACCCGTACCCTAACCCGTACCCTGACCCTAACCTTAACCCTAATCCTAACCCTAACCTAAGCCGTACCCTTACCCTAACCCTAAAGCTAAACCTAACCCTAACTCATACCCTACGCCATACCCTAACCCGTAACCTAGCCCGTATCCGAAGCCGTACACTAACCCTAACCCATACCCTACGCCGTAACCTCACCCGTACCCTCACCCGTACCCTAAGCCGTACCCTAACCCTAACCCTAACCCTAACCCTAACCCTAACCCCTACCCTACGCCGTACCCTCACCCGTACCCTATCCCATACCTTAAGCCGTACCCTAACCCTAACACTAACCCTAACCCTAACCCTAACCCTAAACGACCCTTGACTGCTTTTGCCTCCATTAGATTTCCTAAGCACTAGTGTTTTAAGGAACAGGTTAAAAAGAAAATCCTAATGTGATTTTATTATAATGAGTTTATTCTTTATCTTATCCTAGTGACTAAAATCTCCTCCATGGCTGGACCCCAAATAATATTCCTTTACGTGCTAAGTGGTATCTACAGAGTGGGATAGGTTTAATAAATACCCTAATCCTAACGTGTACCCTAACCCTAACCCGTACCCTAACCCTAACGCATACCCTAACCCTAACCCTAACCCAAACCCTAACCCTGACACGTACGCTAATCCTAACCCGTACCCTAAACCAATCCCTAAACCTAAAACTAACCCTAAACCTACCCCTAACCCTAACCCATACCCTACGCCGTACCCTCACCCGTACCCTAACCCGTACCCTAACCCGTATCCTAAGCCGTACCCTATCCCTAACCCTATCCCTAACCTATACCCTACGCCGTAACCTCACCCGTACCCTAACCCGTACCCTAAGCCGTACCCTAACCCTAACCCTAACCTTAAACCTAACCCATACCCTATGCCGTAACCTAACCCGTACCCTAGACCGTATCCTAAGCCGTACCCTAACACTAACCCATACCCTACGCCGTACCCTCACCCGTACCCTCACCCGTACCCTAAGCCGTACCCTAACCCTAACCTTAACCCTAACCCTAACCCATACCCTACGCCGTACCCTAACCCGTACCCTAACCCGTATCCTAAGCCGTACCCTAACCCTAACCAATACCCTACGCAGTACCCTCACCCGTACCCTCACCCGTACCATAAGCCGTACCCTAAACCTAACACTAACCCTAACCCTAACCCTAACCCCTACACTACGCCGTACCCTAACCCGTACCTAACCCGTATTCTAAGCCGTACCCTAACCCTAACAAATACCCTACACAGTACCCTCACCCGTACCCTCACCCGTACCCTAAGCCATACCCTAACCCTAAACCTAACCCTAACCCTAATCCCTACCCTACGCCGTACCCTCACCCGTACCCTATCCCATACCCTAAGCCGTACCCTAACCCTAACCCTAACCCTAACCCTAACCCTAACCCTAAACTACCCTTGACTTCTTTTGCCTCCATTCGATTTCCTAAGCACTAGTGTTTTAAGGAACAGGTTAAAAAGAAAATCCTAATGTGATTTTTTTATAATGTGTTTATCCTTTATCTTATCCTAGTGACTAAAATCTTCTCCATGGCTGGACCCCAAATAATATTCCTTTACGTGCTAAGTGGTATCTAGAGAGTGGGATAGGTTTAATAAATACCCTAATCCTAACGTGTACCTAACCCTAACCCATACCCTAACCCTAAGGCGTACCCTAACAATAACACGTACGCTAATCCTAACCCGTACCCTAAACCAATCCCTAACCCTAAAACTAACCCTAACCCTAACCCTAACCCTAACCCATACCCTAAGCCATAGCCTCACCCGTAACCTAACACGTACCCTAAGCCGTACCCTAACCCTAACCCTAACCCTAACCCTAACCGTACCCTAACCCGTATCCTAAGCCTGACCCTAACCCTAACCCTAACCCTAAACCTAACCCTAACCCATACCCTACGCCGTACCCTCACCCGTAAACTCACCCGTACCCTAAGCCATACCCTAAACCTAACCCTAACCCTAACCTATACACTACGTCGTAACCTCACCCGTACCCTAACCCGTACCCTAAGCCGTACCCTAACCCTAACCCTAACCCTAACCCTAACCCCTACCCTACGCCGTACCCTAACCCATACCCTAACCCGTATCCTAAGCCGTACCCTAACCCTAACCAACACCCTACGCAGTACCCTCACCCGTACCCTAAGCCGTACCCTAACCCTAACCCTAACCCTAACCCCTACCCTACGCCGTACCCTCACCCGTACCCTATCCCATACCCTGAGCCGTACCCTAACCCTAACACTAACCCTAACCCTAACCCTAACCCTAACCCTAAACTACCCTTGACTGCTTTTGCCTCCATTAGATTTCCTAAGCACTAGTGTTTTAAGGAACAGGTTAAAAGGAAAATCCTAACGTGATTTTTTTATAATGTGTTTATTCTTTATCTTATCCTAGTGACTAAAATCTTCTCCATGGCTGGACCCCAAATAATATTCCTTTACGTGCTAAGTGGTATCTAGAGAGTGGGATAGGTTTAATAAATACCCTAATCCTAACGTGTACCCTAACCCTAACCCATACCCTAACCCTAACGCGTACCCTAACCCTAACCCAAACCCTAACCCTAACACGTACGCTAATCCTAACCCGTACCCTAAACCAATCCCTAACCCTAAAACTAACCCTAACCCTAACCCTAACCCTAACCCATACCCTACGCCGTACCCTCACCCGTACCCTAACCCGTACCCTAAGCCGTACCCTAACCCTAACCCTAACCCTAACCCATACGCTACGCCATAGCATCACCCGTACCCTAACCCGTATCCTAAGCCGTACCCTAACCCTAACCCTAACCTATACCCTACGCCGTACCCTCACCTGTACCTAACCCGTACCCTAAGCCGTACCCTAGCCCTAACCCTAACCCTAACCCTAACCCCTACCCTACGCCGTACCCTAACCCGTACCCTAACCCGTATCCTAAGCCGTACCCTAACCCTAACCAACACCCTACGCAGTACCCTCACCCGTACCCTCACCCGTACCCTAAGCCGTACCCTAACCCTAACCCTAACCCTAACCCTAACCCCTACCCTACGCCGTACCCTCACCCGTACCCTATCCCATACCCTAAGCCGTACCCTAACCCTAACACTAACCCTAACCCTAACCCTAACCATAACCCTAAACTACCCTTGACTGCTTTTGCCTCCATTAGATTTCCTAAGCACTAGTGTTTTAAGGAACAGGTTAAAAGGAAAATCCTAACGTGATTTTTTTATAATGTGTTTATTCTTTATCTTATCCTAGTGACTAAAATCTTCTCCATGGCTGGACCCCAAATAATATTCCTTTACGTGCTAAGTGGTATCTAGAGAGTGGGATACGTTTAATAAATACCCTAATCCTAACGTGTACCCTAAAGCTAACCCATACCCTAACCCTAACGCGTACCCTAACCCTAACCCAAACCCTAACCCTAACACGTACGCTAATCCTAACCCGTACCCTAAACCAATCCCTAACCCTAAAACTAACCCTAACCCTAACCCTAACCCTAACCCATACCCTACGCCGTACCCTCACCCGTACCCTAACCCGTACCCTAAGCCGTACCCTAACCCTAACCCTAACCCTAACCCATACGCTACGCCGTAGCCTCACCCATACCCTAACCCGTATCCTAAGCCGTACCCTAACCCTAACCCTAACCCTAACCTATACCCTACGCCATACCCTCACCTGTATCCTAACCCGTACCCTAAGCCGTACCCTAACCCTAACCCTAACCATAACCCTAACCCCTACCCTACGCCGTACCCTAACCCGTACCCTAACCCGTATCCTAAGCCGTACCCTAACCCTAACCAATACCCTACGCAGTACCCTCACCCGTACCCTCACCCGTACCCTAAGCCGTACTCTAACCCTAACCCTAACCCTAACCCTAACCCTAAACCCTACCCTACGCCGTACCCTCACCCGTACCCTATCCCATACCCTAAGCCGTACCCTAACCCTAACACTAACCCTAACCCTAACCCTAACCCTAACCCTAAACTACCGTTGACTGCTTTTGCCTCCATTAGATTTCCTAAGCACTAGTGTTTTAAGGAACAGGTTAAAAAGAAAATCCTAATGTGATTTTTTTATAATGTGTTTATTCTTTATCTTATCGTAGTGACTGAAATCTTCTCCATGGCTGGACCCCAAATAATATTCCTTTAGGTGCTAAGTGGTATCTAGAGAGTGGGATAGGTTTAATAAATACCCTAATCCTAACGTGTACCCTAACCCTAACCCATACTGTAACCCTAACGCGTAACCTAACCCTAACCCAAACCCTAACCCTAACATGTACGCTAATCCTAACCCGTACCCTAAACCAATCCCTAACCCTAAAACTAACCTGAACCCTAACCCTAACCCATACCCTACGCCGTACCCTCACCCATACCCTAACCCGTACCCTAAGCCGTACCCTAACCCTAACCCTAACCCATACCCTACAACGTACCCTCACACTTACCCTAAACAGTACCCTAAGCCGTACCCTAACCCTAACCCTAACCCTAAACTATACCTTACGCCCTACCCTCAGTCGTACCCTAAACCGGACCCTAAGCCGTACCCTAACACTTAACCCTAACCCTAAACCTAACCCTAACCCTAACCCTAATGAATACCTTATCCCTAACGCGTAACTGAACCCTAACCCATACCCTAACCCTAACACGTACCCCATTCCTAAGCGGTACCCTAAACCTAGCCCTAACCCTCAATCTAACCCTACCCCTACCCCATACACTACGCTGTACACTAATCCTAACCCGTACCCTAAACCTAGCCCTAACCCTAAAACTAACCCTAACCGTAACCCATAAACTACGCCGTACCCTCACCCATACCCTAACCCGTACCCTAAGCCGAACCCTAACCCTAACCTTAACCCTAACCCTAAACTACCCTTGACTGCTTCTGCCTCCAATAGATTTCCTAAGCACTAGTGTTTTAAGGAACAGGTCAAAAATAAAATCCTAATGTGATTCCTTTATAATGTGTGTGTTCTTTATCTTATCCTCATGTCTACAATCCTCTCCATGGCTGGACCCCAATTAATATTCCTTTATGCGCAAAGTGGTATCTAGAGAGTGGGATAGGTTTAATAAATACCTTAACCCTAAGGCGTACCCTAACCCTAACCCATAGCCTAACCCTAACACGTACCCTAATCCTAACCCGTAACCTAAACCTAGCCCTAACCCTAAAAGTAACCCTAACCCTAACCCTAACCCATACCAAACACCGTACCCACACTCGTACCCTAACCCATACCCTAAGCCGTACCCTAACCCTAACCCTAACCCTAACCCTAACCCTAACTTAGCCCTAACCCTAAAACTAAACCTAACCCTAAGCGTAACCCATACCCTACGCCGTACCCTCACACATAACCTAACACGTACCCTAAGCCGTACCCTAACCCTAACCCTAACCCTAACCCTAAACTACCCTTGACTGCTTTTGCCACCAATAGATTTCCTAAGCACTAGTGTTGTAAGGAACAGGTTAAAAAGAAAATCCGAATGTCATTACTTTGTAATGTGTGTGTTCTATATCTTATCCTAGTGACTAAAATCTTCTCCATAGCTAGACCCCAAATAATAATCCTTTACGTGCTAAGTTGTATCTAGAGAGTGGGATAGGTTTAATAAATATCCTAATCCTAATGCGTACCCTAACCCTAACCCATACCCTAACCCTACCACATACCCTAATCCTAACCCGTACCCTAAACCTAGCCCTAACCCTAAATCTAACCCTAATCCTAACCCTAACCCATACCCTACGCCATACCCTCACCCATACCCTAACTTGTACCCTAAGCCGCACCCTAAACCTAAACCTAAACTTAACACTAACCCTAATCCTAAACCATACCCTACACCGTACCCTCACCCGTACCCTAACCCGTACCCTGACCCTAACCTTAACCCTAATCCTAACCCTAACCTAAGCCGTACCCTTACCCTAACCCTAAAGCTAAACCTAACCCTAACTCATACCCTACGCCATACCCTAACCCGTAACCTAGCCCGTATCCGAAGCCGTACACTAACCCTAACCCATACCCTACGCCGTAACCTCACCCGTACCCTCACCCGTACCCTAAGCCGTACCCTAACCCTAACCCTAACCCTAACCCTAACCCTAACCCCTACCCTACGCCGTACCCTCACCCGTACCCTATCCCATACCTTAAGCCGTACCCTAACCCTAACACTAACCCTAACCCTAACCCTAACCCTAAACGACCCTTGACTGCTTTTGCCTCCATTAGATTTCCTAAGCACTAGTGTTTTAAGGAACAGGTTAAAAAGAAAATCCTAATGTGATTTTATTATAATGAGTTTATTCTTTATCTTATCCTAGTGACTAAAATCTCCTCCATGGCTGGACCCCAAATAATATTCCTTTACGTGCTAAGTGGTATCTACAGAGTGGGATAGGTTTAATAAATACCCTAATCCTAACGTGTACCCTAACCCTAACCCGTACCCTAACCCTAACGCATACCCTAACCCTAACCCAAACCCTAACCCTGACACGTACGCTAATCCTAACCCGTACCCTAAACCAATCCCTAAACCTAAAACTAACCCTAAACCTACCCCTAACCCTAACCCATACCCTACGCCGTACCCTCACCCGTACCCTAACCCGTACCCTAACCCGTATCCTAAGCCGTACCCTATCCCTAACCCTATCCCTAACCTATACCCTACGCCGTAACCTCACCCGTACCCTAACCCGTACCCTAAGCCGTACCCTAACCCTAACCCTAACCTTAAACCTAACCCATACCCTATGCCGTAACCTAACCCGTACCCTAGACCGTATCCTAAGCCGTACCCTAACACTAACCCATACCCTACGCCGTACCCTCACCCGTACCCTCACCCGTACCCTAAGCCGTACCCTAACCCTAACCTTAACCCTAACCCTAACCCATACCCTACGCCGTACCCTAACCCGTACCCTAACCCGTATCCTAAGCCGTACCCTAACCCTAACCAATACCCTACGCAGTACCCTCACCCGTACCCTCACCCGTACCATAAGCCGTACCCTAAACCTAACACTAACCCTAACCCTAACCCTAACCCCTACACTACGCCGTACCCTAACCCGTACCTAACCCGTATTCTAAGCCGTACCCTAACCCTAACAAATACCCTACACAGTACCCTCACCCGTACCCTCACCCGTACCCTAAGCCATACCCTAACCCTAAACCTAACCCTAACCCTAATCCCTACCCTACGCCGTACCCTCACCCGTACCCTATCCCATACCCTAAGCCGTACCCTAACCCTAACCCTAACCCTAACCCTAACCCTAACCCTAAACTACCCTTGACTTCTTTTGCCTCCATTCGATTTCCTAAGCACTAGTGTTTTAAGGAACAGGTTAAAAAGAAAATCCTAATGTGATTTTTTTATAATGTGTTTATCCTTTATCTTATCCTAGTGACTAAAATCTTCTCCATGGCTGGACCCCAAATAATATTCCTTTACGTGCTAAGTGGTATCTAGAGAGTGGGATAGGTTTAATAAATACCCTAATCCTAACGTGTACCTAACCCTAACCCATACCCTAACCCTAAGGCGTACCCTAACAATAACACGTACGCTAATCCTAACCCGTACCCTAAACCAATCCCTAACCCTAAAACTAACCCTAACCCTAACCCTAACCCTAACCCATACCCTAAGCCATAGCCTCACCCGTAACCTAACACGTACCCTAAGCCGTACCCTAACCCTAACCCTAACCCTAACCCTAACCGTACCCTAACCCGTATCCTAAGCCTGACCCTAACCCTAACCCTAACCCTAAACCTAACCTTAACCCATACCCTACGCCGTACCCTCACCCGTAAACTCACCCGTACCCTAAGCCATACCCTAAACCTAACCCTAACCCTAACCTATACACTACGTCGTAACCTCACCCGTACCCTAACCCGTACCCTAAGCCGTACCCTAACCCTAACCCTAACCCTAACCCTAACCCCTACCCTACGCCGTACCCTAACCCATACCCTAACCCGTATCCTAAGCCGTACCCTAACCCTAACCAACACCCTACGCAGTACCCTCACCCGTACCCTAAGCCGTACCCTAACCCTAACCCTAACCCTAACCCCTACCCTACGCCGTACCCTCACCCGTACCCTATCCCATACCCTGAGCCGTACCCTAACCCTAACACTAACCCTAACCCTAACCCTAACCCTAACCCTAAACTACCCTTGACTGCTTTTGCCTCCATTAGATTTCCTAAGCACTAGTGTTTTAAGGAACAGGTTAAAAGGAAAATCCTAACGTGATTTTTTTATAATGTGTTTATTCTTTATCTTATCCTAGTGACTAAAATCTTCTCCATGGCTGGACCCCAAATAATATTCCTTTACGTGCTAAGTGGTATCTAGAGAGTGGGATAGGTTTAATAAATACCCTAATCCTAACGTGTACCCTAACCCTAACCCATACCCTAACCCTAACGCGTACCCTAACCCTAACCCAAACCCTAACCCTAACACGTACGCTAATCCTAACCCGTACCCTAAACCAATCCCTAACCCTAAAACTAACCCTAACCCTAACCCTAACCCTAACCCATACCCTACGCCGTACCCTCACACGTACCCTAACCCGTACCCTAAGCCGTACCCTAACCCTAACCCTAACCCTAACCCATACGCTACGCCGTAGCCTCACCCATACCCTAACCCGTATCCTAAGCCGTACCCTAACCCTAACCCTAACCCTAACCTATACCCTACGCCATACCCTCACCTGCATCCTAACCCGTACCCTAAGCCGTACCCTAACCCTAACCCTAACCATAACCCTAACCCCTACCCTACGCCGTACCCTAACCCGTACCCTAACCCGTATCCTAAGCCGTACCCTAACCCTAACCAATACCCTACGCAGTACCCTCACCCGTACCCTCACCCGTACCCTAAGCCGTACTCTAACCCTAACCCTAACCCTAACCCTAACCCTAAACCCTACCCTACGCCGTACCCTCACCCGTACCCTATCCCATACCCTAAGCCGTACCCTAACCCTAACACTAACCCTAACCCTAACCCTAACCCTAACCCTAAACTACCGTTGACTGCTTTTGCCTCCATTAGATTTCCTAAGCACTAGTGTTTTAAGGAACAGGTTAAAAAGAAAATCCTAATGTGATTTTTTTATAATGTGTTTATTCTTTATCTTATCGTAGTGACTGAAATCTTCTCCATGGCTGGACCCCAAATAATATTCCTTTAGGTGCTAAGTGGTATCTAGAGAGTGGGATAGGTTTAATAAATACCCTAATCCTAACGTGTACCCTAACCCTAACCCATACTGTAACCCTAACGCGTACCCTAACCCTAACCCAAACCCTAACCCTAACATGTACGCTAATCCTAACCCGTACCCTAAACCAATCCCTAACCCTAAAACTAACCTGAACCCTAACCCTAACCCATACCCTACGCCGTACCCTCACCCATACCCTAACCCGTACCCTAAGCCGTACCCTAACCCTAACCCTAACCCATACCCTACAACGTACCCTCACACTTACCCTAAACAGTACCCTAAGCCGTACCCTAACCCTAACCCTAACCCTAAACTATACCTTACGCCCTACCCTCAGTCGTACCCTAAACCGGACCCTAAGCCGTACCCTAACACTTAACCCTAACCCTAAACCTAACCCTAACCCTAACCCTAATGAATACCTTATCCCTAACGCGTAACTGAACCCTAACCCATACCCTAACCCTAACACGTACCCCATTCCTAAGCGGTACCCTAAACCTAGCCCTAACCCTCAATCTAACCCTACCCCTACCCCATACACTACGCTGTACACTAATCCTAACCCGTACCCTAAACCTAGCCCTAACCCTAAAACTAACCCTAACCGTAACCCATAAACTATGCCGTACCCTCACCCATACCCTAACCCGTACCCTAAGCCGAACCCTAACCCTAACCTTAACCCTAACCCTAAACTACCCTTGACTGCTTCTGCCTCCAATAGATTTCCTAAGCACTAGTGTTTTAAGGAACAGGTCAAAAATAAAATCCTAATGTGATTCCTTTATAATGTGTGTGTTCTTTATCTTATCCTCATGTCTACAATCCTCTCCATGGCTGGACCCCAATTAATATTCCTTTATGCGCAAAGTGGTATCTAGAGAGTGGGATAGGTTTAATAAATACCTTAACCCTAAGGCGTACCCTAACCCTAACCCATAGCCTAACCCTAACACGTACCCTAATCCTAACCCGTAACCTAAACCTAGCCCTAACCCTAAAAGTAACCCTAACCCTAACCCTAACCCATACCAAACACCGTACCCACACTCGTACCCTAACCCATACCCTAAGCCGTACCCTAACCCTAACCCTAACCCTAACCCTAACCCTAACTTAGCCCTAACCCTAAAACTAAACCTAACCCTAAGCGTAACCCATACCCTACGCCGTACCCTCACACATAACCTAACACGTACCCTAAGCCGTACCCTAACCCTAACCCTAACCCTAACCCTAAACTACCCTTGACTGCTTTTGCCACCAATAGATTTCCTAAGCACTAGTGTTGTAAGGAACAGGTTAAAAAGAAAATCCGAATGTCATTACTTTGTAATGTGTGTGTTCTATATCTTATCCTAGTGACTAAAATCTTCTCCATAGCTAGACCCCAAATAATAATCCTTTACGTGCTAAGTTGTATCTAGAGAGTGGGATAGGTTTAATAAATATCCTAATCCTAATGCGTACCCTAACCCTAACCCATACCCTAACCCTACCACATACCCTAATCCTAACCCGTACCCTAAACCTAGCCCTAACCCTAAATCTAACCCTAATCCTAACCCTAACCCATACCCTACGCCATACCCTCACCCATACCCTAACTTGTACCCTAAGCCGCACCCTAAACCTAAACCTAAACTTAACACTAACCCTAATCCTAAACCATACCCTACACCGTACCCTCACCCGTACCCTAACCCGTACCCTGACCCTAACCTTAACCCTAATCCTAACCCTAACCTAAGCCGTACCCTTACCCTAACCCTAAAGCTAAACCTAACCCTAACTCATACCCTACGCCATACCCTAACCCGTAACCTAGCCCGTATCCGAAGCCGTACACTAACCCTAACCCATACCCTACGCCGTAACCTCACCCGTACCCTCACCCGTACCCTAAGCCGTACCCTAACCCTAACCCTAACCCTAACCCTAACCCTAACCCCTACCCTACGCCGTACCCTCACCCGTACCCTATCCCATACCTTAAGCCGTACCCTAACCCTAACACTAACCCTAACCCTAACCCTAACCCTAAACGACCCTTGACTGCTTTTGCCTCCATTAGATTTCCTAAGCACTAGTGTTTTAAGGAACAGGTTAAAAAGAAAATCCTAATGTGATTTTATTATAATGAGTTTATTCTTTATCTTATCCTAGTGACTAAAATCTCCTCCATGGCTGGACCCCAAATAATATTCCTTTACGTGCTAAGTGGTATCTACAGAGTGGGATAGGTTTAATAAATACCCTAATCCTAACGTGTACCCTAACCCTAACCCGTACCCTAACCCTAACGCATACCCTAACCCTAACCCAAACCCTAACCCTGACACGTACGCTAATCCTAACCCGTACCCTAAACCAATCCCTAAACCTAAAACTAACCCTAAACCTACCCCTAACCCTAACCCATACCCTACGCCGTACCCTCACCCGTACCCTAACCCGTACCCTAACCCGTATCCTAAGCCGTACCCTATCCCTAACCCTATCCCTAACCTATACCCTACGCCGTAACCTCACCCGTACCCTAACCCGTACCCTAAGCCGTACCCTAACCCTAACCCTAACCTTAAACCTAACCCATACCCTATGCCGTAACCTAACCCGTACCCTAGACCGTATCCTAAGCCGTACCCTAACACTAACCCATACCCTACGCCGTACCCTCACCCGTACCCTCACCCGTACCCTAAGCCGTACCCTAACCCTAACCTTAACCCTAACCCTAACCCATACCCTACGCCGTACCCTAACCCGTACCCTAACCCGTATCCTAAGCCGTACCCTAACCCTAACCAATACCCTACGCAGTACCCTCACCCGTACCCTCACCCGTACCATAAGCCGTACCCTAAACCTAACACTAACCCTAACCCTAACCCTAACCCCTACACTACGCCGTACCCTAACCCGTACCTAACCCGTATTCTAAGCCGTACCCTAACCCTAACAAATACCCTACACAGTACCCTCACCCGTACCCTCACCCGTACCCTAAGCCATACCCTAACCCTAAACCTAACCCTAACCCTAATCCCTACCCTACGCCGTACCCTCACCCGTACCCTATCCCATACCCTAAGCCGTACCCTAACCCTAACCCTAACCCTAACCCTAACCCTAACCCTAAACTACCCTTGACTTCTTTTGCCTCCATTCGATTTCCTAAGCACTAGTGTTTTAAGGAACAGGTTAAAAAGAAAATCCTAATGTGATTTTTTTATAATGTGTTTATCCTTTATCTTATCCTAGTGACTAAAATCTTCTCCATGGCTGGACCCCAAATAATATTCCTTTACGTGCTAAGTGGTATCTAGAGAGTGGGATAGGTTTAATAAATACCCTAATCCTAACGTGTACCTAACCCTAACCCATACCCTAACCCTAAGGCGTACCCTAACAATAACACGTACGCTAATCCTAACCCGTACCCTAAACCAATCCCTAACCCTAAAACTAACCCTAACCCTAACCCTAACCCTAACCCATACCCTAAGCCATAGCCTCACCCGTAACCTAACACGTACCCTAAGCCGTACCCTAACCCTAACCCTAACCCTAACCCTAACCGTACCCTAACCCGTATCCTAAGCCTGACCCTAACCCTAACCCTAACCCTAAACCTAACCCTAACCCATACCCTACGCCGTACCCTCACCCGTAAACTCACCCGTACCCTAAGCCATACCCTAAACCTAACCCTAACCCTAACCTATACACTACGTCGTAACCTCACCCGTACCCTAACCCGTACCCTAAGCCGTACCCTAACCCTAACCCTAACCCTAACCCTAACCCCTACCCTACGCCGTACCCTAACCCATACCCTAACCCGTATCCTAAGCCGTACCCTAACCCTAACCAACACCCTACGCAGTACCCTCACCCGTACCCTAAGCCGTACCCTAACCCTAACCCTAACCCTAACCCCTACCCTACGCCGTACCCTCACCCGTACCCTATCCCATACCCTGAGCCGTACCCTAACCCTAACACTAACCCTAACCCTAACCCTAACCCTAACCCTAAACTACCCTTGACTGCTTTTGCCTCCATTAGATTTCCTAAGCACTAGTGTTTTAAGGAACAGGTTAAAAGGAAAATCCTAACGTGATTTTTTTATAATGTGTTTATTCTTTATCTTATCCTAGTGACTAAAATCTTCTCCATGGCTGGACCCCAAATAATATTCCTTTACGTGCTAAGTGGTATCTAGAGAGTGGGATAGGTTTAATAAATACCCTAATCCTAACGTGTACCCTAACCCTAACCCATACCCTAACCCTAACGCGTACCCTAACCCTAACCCAAACCCTAACCCTAACACGTACGCTAATCCTAACCCGTACCCTAAACCAATCCCTAACCCTAAAACTAACCCTAACCCTAACCCTAACCCTAACCCATACCCTACGCCGTACCCTCACCCGTACCCTAACCCGTACCCTAAGCCGTACCCTAACCCTAACCCTAACCCTAACCCATACGCTACGCCATAGCATCACCCGTACCCTAACCCGTATCCTAAGCCGTACCCTAACCCTAACCCTAACCTATACCCTACGCCGTACCCTCACCTGTACCTAACCCGTACCCTAAGCCGTACCCTAGCCCTAACCCTAACCCTAACCCTAACCCCTACCCTACGCCGTACCCTAACCCGTACCCTAACCCGTATCCTAAGCCGTACCCTAACCCTAACCAACACCCTACGCAGTACCCTCACCCGTACCCTCACCCGTACCCTAAGCCGTACCCTAACCCTAACCCTAACCCTAACCCTAACCCCTACCCTACGCCGTACCCTCACCCGTACCCTATCCCATACCCTAAGCCGTACCCTAACCCTAACACTAACCCTAACCCTAACCCTAACCATAACCCTAAACTACCCTTGACTGCTTTTGCCTCCATTAGATTTCCTAAGCACTAGTGTTTTAAGGAACAGGTTAAAAGGAAAATCCTAACGTGATTTTTTTATAATGTGTTTATTCTTTATCTTATCCTAGTGACTAAAATCTTCTCCATGGCTGGACCCCAAATAATATTCCTTTACGTGCTAAGTGGTATCTAGAGAGTGGGATACGTTTAATAAATACCCTAATCCTAACGTGTACCCTAAAGCTAACCCATACCCTAACCCTAACGCGTACCCTAACCCTAACCCAAACCCTAACCCTAACACGTACGCTAATCCTAACCCGTACCCTAAACCAATCCCTAACCCTAAAACTAACCCTAACCCTAACCCTAACCCTAACCCATACCCTACGCCGTACCCTCACCCGTACCCTAACCCGTACCCTAAGCCGTACCCTAACCCTAACCCTAACCCTAACCCATACGCTACGCCGTAGCCTCACCCATACCCTAACCCGTATCCTAAGCCGTACCCTAACCCTAACCCTAACCCTAACCTATACCCTACGCCATACCCTCACCTGTATCCTAACCCGTACCCTAAGCCGTACCCTAACCCTAACCCTAACCATAACCCTAACCCCTACCCTACGCCGTACCCTAACCCGTACCCTAACCCGTATCCTAAGCCGTACCCTAACCCTAACCAATACCCTACGCAGTACCCTCACCCGTACCCTCACCCGTACCCTAAGCCGTACTCTAACCCTAACCCTAACCCTAACCCTAACCCTAAACCCTACCCTACGCCGTACCCTCACCCGTACCCTATCCCATACCCTAAGCCGTACCCTAACCCTAACACTAACCCTAACCCTAACCCTAACCCTAACCCTAAACTACCGTTGACTGCTTTTGCCTCCATTAGATTTCCTAAGCACTAGTGTTTTAAGGAACAGGTTAAAAAGAAAATCCTAATGTGATTTTTTTATAATGTGTTTATTCTTTATCTTATCGTAGTGACTGAAATCTTCTCCATGGCTGGACCCCAAATAATATTCCTTTAGGTGCTAAGTGGTATCTAGAGAGTGGGATAGGTTTAATAAATACCCTAATCCTAACGTGTACCCTAACCCTAACCCATACTGTAACCCTAACGCGTAACCTAACCCTAACCCAAACCCTAACCCTAACATGTACGCTAATCCTAACCCGTACCCTAAACCAATCCCTAACCCTAAAACTAACCTGAACCCTAACCCTAACCCATACCCTACGCCGTACCCTCACCCATACCCTAACCCGTACCCTAAGCCGTACCCTAACCCTAACCCTAACCCATACCCTACAACGTACCCTCACACTTACCCTAAACAGTACCCTAAGCCGTACCCTAACCCTAACCCTAACCCTAAACTATACCTTACGCCCTACCCTCAGTCGTACCCTAAACCGGACCCTAAGCCGTACCCTAACACTTAACCCTAACCCTAAACCTAACCCTAACCCTAACCCTAATGAATACCTTATCCCTAACGCGTAACTGAACCCTAACCCATACCCTAACCCTAACACGTACCCCATTCCTAAGCGGTACCCTAAACCTAGCCCTAACCCTCAATCTAACCCTACCCCTACCCCATACACTACGCTGTACACTAATCCTAACCCGTACCCTAAACCTAGCCCTAACCCTAAAACTAACCCTAACCGTAACCCATAAACTACGCCGTACCCTCACCCATACCCTAACCCGTACCCTAAGCCGAACCCTAACCCTAACCTTAACCCTAACCCTAAACTACCCTTGACTGCTTCTGCCTCCAATAGATTTCCTAAGCACTAGTGTTTTAAGGAACAGGTCAAAAATAAAATCCTAATGTGATTCCTTTATAATGTGTGTGTTCTTTATCTTATCCTCATGTCTACAATCCTCTCCATGGCTGGACCCCAATTAATATTCCTTTATGCGCAAAGTGGTATCTAGAGAGTGGGATAGGTTTAATAAATACCTTAACCCTAAGGCGTACCCTAACCCTAACCCATAGCCTAACCCTAACACGTACCCTAATCCTAACCCGTAACCTAAACCTAGCCCTAACCCTAAAAGTAACCCTAACCCTAACCCTAACCCATACCAAACACCGTACCCACACTCGTACCCTAACCCATACCCTAAGCCGTACCCTAACCCTAACCCTAACCCTAACCCTAACCCTAACTTAGCCCTAACCCTAAAACTAAACCTAACCCTAAGCGTAACCCATACCCTACGCCGTACCCTCACACATAACCTAACACGTACCCTAAGCCGTACCCTAACCCTAACCCTAACCCTAACCCTAAACTACCCTTGACTGCTTTTGCCACCAATAGATTTCCTAAGCACTAGTGTTGTAAGGAACAGGTTAAAAAGAAAATCCGAATGTCATTACTTTGTAATGTGTGTGTTCTATATCTTATCCTAGTGACTAAAATCTTCTCCATAGCTAGACCCCAAATAATAATCCTTTACGTGCTAAGTTGTATCTAGAGAGTGGGATAGGTTTAATAAATATCCTAATCCTAATGCGTACCCTAACCCTAACCCATACCCTAACCCTACCACATACCCTAATCCTAACCCGTACCCTAAACCTAGCCCTAACCCTAAATCTAACCCTAATCCTAACCCTAACCCATACCCTACGCCATACCCTCACCCATACCCTAACTTGTACCCTAAGCCGCACCCTAAACCTAAACCTAAACTTAACACTAACCCTAATCCTAAACCATACCCTACACCGTACCCTCACCCGTACCCTAACCCGTACCCTGACCCTAACCTTAACCCTAATCCTAACCCTAACCTAAGCCGTACCCTTACCCTAACCCTAAAGCTAAACCTAACCCTAACTCATACCCTACGCCATACCCTAACCCGTAACCTAGCCCGTATCCGAAGCCGTACACTAACCCTAACCCATACCCTACGCCGTAACCTCACCCGTACCCTCACCCGTACCCTAAGCCGTACCCTAACCCTAACCCTAACCCTAACCCTAACCCTAACCCCTACCCTACGCCGTACCCTCACCCGTACCCTATCCCATACCTTAAGCCGTACCCTAACCCTAACACTAACCCTAACCCTAACCCTAACCCTAAACGACCCTTGACTGCTTTTGCCTCCATTAGATTTCCTAAGCACTAGTGTTTTAAGGAACAGGTTAAAAAGAAAATCCTAATGTGATTTTATTATAATGAGTTTATTCTTTATCTTATCCTAGTGACTAAAATCTCCTCCATGGCTGGACCCCAAATAATATTCCTTTACGTGCTAAGTGGTATCTAGAGAGTGGGATAGGTTTAATAAATACCCTAATCCTAACGTGTACCCTAACCCTAACCCGTACCCTAACCCTAACGCATACCCTAACCCTAACCCAAACCCTAACCCTGACACGTACGCTAATCCTAACCCGTACCCTAAACCAATCCCTAAACCTAAAACTAACCCTAAACCTACCCCTAACCCTAACCCATACCCTACGCCGTACCCTCACCCGTACCCTAACCCGTACCCTAACCCGTATCCTAAGCCGTACCCTATCCCTAACCCTATCCCTAACCTATACCCTACGCCGTAACCTCACCCGTACCCTAACCCGTACCCTAAGCCGTACCCTAACCCTAACCCTAACCTTAAACCTAACCCATACCCTATGCCGTAACCTAACCCGTACCCTAGACCGTATCCTAAGCCGTACCCTAACACTAACCCATACCCTACGCCGTACCCTCACCCGTACCCTCACCCGTACCCTAAGCCGTACCCTAACCCTAACCTTAACCCTAACCCTAACCCATACCCTACGCCGTACCCTAACCCGTACCCTAACCCGTATCCTAAGCCGTACCCTAACCCTAACCAATACCCTACGCAGTACCCTCACCCGTACCCTCACCCGTACCATAAGCCGTACCCTAAACCTAACACTAACCCTAACCCTAACCCTAACCCCTACACTACGCCGTACCCTAACCCGTACCTAACCCGTATTCTAAGCCGTACCCTAACCCTAACAAATACCCTACACAGTACCCTCACCCGTACCCTCACCCGTACCCTAAGCCATACCCTAACCCTAAACCTAACCCTAACCCTAATCCCTACCCTACGCCGTACCCTCACCCGTACCCTATCCCATACCCTAAGCCGTACCCTAACCCTAACCCTAACCCTAACCCTAACCCTAACCCTAAACTACCCTTGACTTCTTTTGCCTCCATTCGATTTCCTAAGCACTAGTGTTTTAAGGAACAGGTTAAAAAGAAAATCCTAATGTGATTTTTTTATAATGTGTTTATCCTTTATCTTATCCTAGTGACTAAAATCTTCTCCATGGCTGGACCCCAAATAATATTCCTTTACGTGCTAAGTGGTATCTAGAGAGTGGGATAGGTTTAATAAATACCCTAATCCTAACGTGTACCTAACCCTAACCCATACCCTAACCCTAAGGCGTACCCTAACAATAACACGTACGCTAATCCTAACCCGTACCCTAAACCAATCCCTAACCCTAAAACTAACCCTAACCCTAACCCTAACCCTAACCCATACCCTAAGCCATAGCCTCACCCGTAACCTAACACGTACCCTAAGCCGTACCCTAACCCTAACCCTAACCCTAACCCTAACCGTACCCTAACCCGTATCCTAAGCCTGACCCTAACCCTAACCCTAACCCTAAACCTAACCCTAACCCATACCCTACGCCGTACCCTCACCCGTAAACTCACCCGTACCCTAAGCCATACCCTAAACCTAACCCTAACCCTAACCTATACACTACGTCGTAACCTCACCCGTACCCTAACCCGTACCCTAAGCCGTACCCTAACCCTAACCCTAACCCTAACCCTAACCCCTACCCTACGCCGTACCCTAACCCATACCCTAACCCGTATCCTAAGCCGTACCCTAACCCTAACCAACACCCTACGCAGTACCCTCACCCGTACCCTAAGCCGTACCCTAACCCTAACCCTAACCCTAACCCCTACCCTACGCCGTACCCTCACCCGTACCCTATCCCATACCCTGAGCCGTACCCTAACCCTAACACTAACCCTAACCCTAACCCTAACCCTAACCCTAAACTACCCTTGACTGCTTTTGCCTCCATTAGATTTCCTAAGCACTAGTGTTTTAAGGAACAGGTTAAAAGGAAAATCCTAACGTGATTTTTTTATAATGTGTTTATTCTTTATCTTATCCTAGTGACTAAAATCTTCTCCATGGCTGGACCCCAAATAATATTCCTTTACGTGCTAAGTGGTATCTAGAGAGTGGGATAGGTTTAATAAATACCCTAATCCTAACGTGTACCCTAACCCTAACCCATACCCTAACCCTAACGCGTACCCTAACCCTAACCCAAACCCTAACCCTAACACGTACGCTAATCCTAACCCGTACCCTAAACCAATCCCTAACCCTAAAACTAACCCTAACCCTAACCCTAACCCTAACCCATACCCTACGCCGTACCCTCACCCGTACCCTAACCCGTACCCTAAGCCGTACCCTAACCCTAACCCTAACCCTAACCCATACGCTACGCCATAGCATCACCCGTACCCTAACCCGTATCCTAAGCCGTACCCTAACCCTAACCCTAACCTATACCCTACGCCGTACCCTCACCTGTACCTAACCCGTACCCTAAGCCGTACCCTAGCCCTAACCCTAACCCTAACCCTAACCCCTACCCTACGCCGTACCCTAACCCGTACCCTAACCCGTATCCTAAGCCGTACCCTAACCCTAACCAACACCCTACGCAGTACCCTCACCCGTACCCTCACCCGTACCCTAAGCCGTACCCTAACCCTAACCCTAACCCTAACCCTAACCCCTACCCTACGCCGTACCCTCACCCGTACCCTATCCCATACCCTAAGCCGTACCCTAACCCTAACACTAACCCTAACCCTAACCCTAACCATAACCCTAAACTACCCTTGACTGCTTTTGCCTCCATTAGATTTCCTAAGCACTAGTGTTTTAAGGAACAGGTTAAAAGGAAAATCCTAACGTGATTTTTTTATAATGTGTTTATTCTTTATCTTATCCTAGTGACTAAAATCTTCTCCATGGCTGGACCCCAAATAATATTCCTTTACGTGCTAAGTGGTATCTAGAGAGTGGGATACGTTTAATAAATACCCTAATCCTAACGTGTACCCTAAAGCTAACCCATACCCTAACCCTAACGCGTACCCTAACCCTAACCCAAACCCTAACCCTAACACGTACGCTAATCCTAACCCGTACCCTAAACCAATCCCTAACCCTAAAACTAACCCTAACCCTAACCCTAACCCTAACCCATACCCTACGCCGTACCCTCACCCGTACCCTAACCCGTACCCTAAGCCGTACCCTAACCCTAACCCTAACCCTAACCCATACGCTACGCCGTAGCCTCACCCATACCCTAACCCGTATCCTAAGCCGTACCCTAACCCTAACCCTAACCCTAACCTATACCCTACGCCATACCCTCACCTGTATCCTAACCCGTACCCTAAGCCGTACCCTAACCCTAACCCTAACCATAACCCTAACCCCTACCCTACGCCGTACCCTAACCCGTACCCTAACCCGTATCCTAAGCCGTACCCTAACCCTAACCAATACCCTACGCAGTACCCTCACCCGTACCCTCACCCGTACCCTAAGCCGTACTCTAACCCTAACCCTAACCCTAACCCTAACCCTAAACCCTACCCTACGCCGTACCCTCACCCGTACCCTATCCCATACCCTAAGCCGTACCCTAACCCTAACACTAACCCTAACCCTAACCCTAACCCTAACCCTAAACTACCGTTGACTGCTTTTGCCTCCATTAGATTTCCTAAGCACTAGTGTTTTAAGGAACAGGTTAAAAAGAAAATCCTAATGTGATTTTTTTATAATGTGTTTATTCTTTATCTTATCGTAGTGACTGAAATCTTCTCCATGGCTGGACCCCAAATAATATTCCTTTAGGTGCTAAGTGGTATCTAGAGAGTGGGATAGGTTTAATAAATACCCTAATCCTAACGTGTACCCTAACCCTAACCCATACTGTAACCCTAACGCGTAACCTAACCCTAACCCAAACCCTAACCCTAACATGTACGCTAATCCTAACCCGTACCCTAAACCAATCCCTAACCCTAAAACTAACCTGAACCCTAACCCTAACCCATACCCTACGCCGTACCCTCACCCATACCCTAACCCGTACCCTAAGCCGTACCCTAACCCTAACCCTAACCCATACCCTACAACGTACCCTCACACTTACCCTAAACAGTACCCTAAGCCGTACCCTAACCCTAACCCTAACCCTAAACTATACCTTACGCCCTACCCTCAGTCGTACCCTAAACCGGACCCTAAGCCGTACCCTAACACTTAACCCTAACCCTAAACCTAACCCTAACCCTAACCCTAATGAATACCTTATCCCTAACGCGTAACTGAACCCTAACCCATACCCTAACCCTAACACGTACCCCATTCCTAAGCGGTACCCTAAACCTAGCCCTAACCCTCAATCTAACCCTACCCCTACCCCATACACTACGCTGTACACTAATCCTAACCCGTACCCTAAACCTAGCCCTAACCCTAAAACTAACCCTAACCGTAACCCATAAACTACGCCGTACCCTCACCCATACCCTAACCCGTACCCTAAGCCGAACCCTAACCCTAACCTTAACCCTAACCCTAAACTACCCTTGACTGCTTCTGCCTCCAATAGATTTCCTAAGCACTAGTGTTTTAAGGAACAGGTCAAAAATAAAATCCTAATGTGATTCCTTTATAATGTGTGTGTTCTTTATCTTATCCTCATGTCTACAATCCTCTCCATGGCTGGACCCCAATTAATATTCCTTTATGCGCAAAGTGGTATCTAGAGAGTGGGATAGGTTTAATAAATACCTTAACCCTAAGGCGTACCCTAACCCTAACCCATAGCCTAACCCTAACACGTACCCTAATCCTAACCCGTAACCTAAACCTAGCCCTAACCCTAAAAGTAACCCTAACCCTAACCCTAACCCATACCAAACACCGTACCCACACTCGTACCCTAACCCATACCCTAAGCCGTACCCTAACCCTAACCCTAACCCTAACCCTAACCCTAACTTAGCCCTAACCCTAAAACTAAACCTAACCCTAAGCGTAACCCATACCCTACGCCGTACCCTCACACATAACCTAACACGTACCCTAAGCCGTACCCTAACCCTAACCCTAACCCTAACCCTAAACTACCCTTGACTGCTTTTGCCACCAATAGATTTCCTAAGCACTAGTGTTGTAAGGAACAGGTTAAAAAGAAAATCCGAATGTCATTACTTTGTAATGTGTGTGTTCTATATCTTATCCTAGTGACTAAAATCTTCTCCATAGCTAGACCCCAAATAATAATCCTTTACGTGCTAAGTTGTATCTAGAGAGTGGGATAGGTTTAATAAATATCCTAATCCTAATGCGTACCCTAACCCTAACCCATACCCTAACCCTACCACATACCCTAATCCTAACCCGTACCCTAAACCTAGCCCTAACCCTAAATCTAACCCTAATCCTAACCCTAACCCATACCCTACGCCATACCCTCACCCATACCCTAACTTGTACCCTAAGCCGCACCCTAAACCTAAACCTAAACTTAACACTAACCCTAATCCTAAACCATACCCTACACCGTACCCTCACCCGTACCCTAACCCGTACCCTGACCCTAACCTTAACCCTAATCCTAACCCTAACCTAAGCCGTACCCTTACCCTAACCCTAAAGCTAAACCTAACCCTAACTCATACCCTACGCCATACCCTAACCCGTAACCTAGCCCGTATCCGAAGCCGTACACTAACCCTAACCCATACCCTACGCCGTAACCTCACCCGTACCCTCACCCGTACCCTAAGCCGTACCCTAACCCTAACCCTAACCCTAACCCTAACCCTAACCCCTACCCTACGCCGTACCCTCACCCGTACCCTATCCCATACCTTAAGCCGTACCCTAACCCTAACACTAACCCTAACCCTAACCCTAACCCTAAACGACCCTTGACTGCTTTTGCCTCCATTAGATTTCCTAAGCACTAGTGTTTTAAGGAACAGGTTAAAAAGAAAATCCTAATGTGATTTTATTATAATGAGTTTATTCTTTATCTTATCCTAGTGACTAAAATCTCCTCCATGGCTGGACCCCAAATAATATTCCTTTACGTGCTAAGTGGTATCTACAGAGTGGGATAGGTTTAATAAATACCCTAATCCTAACGTGTACCCTAACCCTAACCCGTACCCTAACCCTAACGCATACCCTAACCCTAACCCAAACCCTAACCCTGACACGTACGCTAATCCTAACCCGTACCCTAAACCAATCCCTAAACCTAAAACTAACCCTAAACCTACCCCTAACCCTAACCCATACCCTACGCCGTACCCTCACCCGTACCCTAACCCGTACCCTAACCCGTATCCTAAGCCGTACCCTATCCCTAACCCTATCCCTAACCTATACCCTACGCCGTAACCTCACCCGTACCCTAACCCGTACCCTAAGCCGTACCCTAACCCTAACCCTAACCTTAAACCTAACCCATACCCTATGCCGTAACCTAACCCGTACCCTAGACCGTATCCTAAGCCGTACCCTAACACTAACCCATACCCTACGCCGTACCCTCACCCGTACCCTCACCCGTACCCTAAGCCGTACCCTAACCCTAACCTTAACCCTAACCCTAACCCATACCCTACGCCGTACCCTAACCCGTACCCTAACCCGTATCCTAAGCCGTACCCTAACCCTAACCAATACCCTACGCAGTACCCTCACCCGTACCCTCACCCGTACCATAAGCCGTACCCTAAACCTAACACTAACCCTAACCCTAACCCTAACCCCTACACTACGCCGTACCCTAACCCGTACCTAACCCGTATTCTAAGCCGTACCCTAACCCTAACAAATACCCTACACAGTACCCTCACCCGTACCCTCACCCGTACCCTAAGCCATACCCTAACCCTAAACCTAACCCTAACCCTAATCCCTACCCTACGCCGTACCCTCACCCGTACCCTATCCCATACCCTAAGCCGTACCCTAACCCTAACCCTAACCCTAACCCTAACCCTAACCCTAAACTACCCTTGACTTCTTTTGCCTCCATTCGATTTCCTAAGCACTAGTGTTTTAAGGAACAGGTTAAAAAGAAAATCCTAATGTGATTTTTTTATAATGTGTTTATCCTTTATCTTATCCTAGTGACTAAAATCTTCTCCATGGCTGGACCCCAAATAATATTCCTTTACGTGCTAAGTGGTATCTAGAGAGTGGGATAGGTTTAATAAATACCCTAATCCTAACGTGTACCTAACCCTAACCCATACCCTAACCCTAAGGCGTACCCTAACAATAACACGTACGCTAATCCTAACCCGTACCCTAAACCAATCCCTAACCCTAAAACTAACCCTAACCCTAACCCTAACCCTAACCCATACCCTAAGCCATAGCCTCACCCGTAACCTAACACGTACCCTAAGCCGTACCCTAACCCTAACCCTAACCCTAACCCTAACCGTACCCTAACCCGTATCCTAAGCCTGACCCTAACCCTAACCCTAACCCTAAACCTAACCCTAACCCATACCCTACGCCGTACCCTCACCCGTAAACTCACCCGTACCCTAAGCCATACCCTAAACCTAACCCTAACCCTAACCTATACACTACGTCGTAACCTCACCCGTACCCTAACCCGTACCCTAAGCCGTACCCTAACCCTAACCCTAACCCTAACCCTAACCCCTACCCTACGCCGTACCCTAACCCATACCCTAACCCGTATCCTAAGCCGTACCCTAACCCTAACCAACACCCTACGCAGTACCCTCACCCGTACCCTAAGCCGTACCCTAACCCTAACCCTAACCCTAACCCCTACCCTACGCCGTACCCTCACCCGTACCCTATCCCATACCCTGAGCCGTACCCTAACCCTAACACTAACCCTAACCCTAACCCTAACCCTAACCCTAAACTACCCTTGACTGCTTTTGCCTCCATTAGATTTCCTAAGCACTAGTGTTTTAAGGAACAGGTTAAAAGGAAAATCCTAACGTGATTTTTTTATAATGTGTTTATTCTTTATCTTATCCTAGTGACTAAAATCTTCTCCATGGCTGGACCCCAAATAATATTCCTTTACGTGCTAAGTGGTATCTAGAGAGTGGGATAGGTTTAATAAATACCCTAATCCTAACGTGTACCCTAACCCTAACCCATACCCTAACCCTAACGCGTAC